>NC_056735.1:942933251-943193251 GCF_019279795.1 Protopterus annectens
GTAAGAGGCAAGACAAATCTATGTGAGGCAAATGTGTAAGAGGCAGGAGACTTATACATGAATACTAAGAAGCTTTACTTCTCGGTGTCTTAGAATGCAATTCCTGAATCTGTGATAGCCACTTACTTTGAAAAAGAAAACAATATATTACATACCTTTAATAAATCAATCAGATATTCACAATTTTATAGCTATACTATGTTTCATGTTAATACATACAAATCAACTGAACCAAAAGCAGTTGACTTGATATCTGAGAAATGCATAACTGGCACGCATAAACTATGTAGAGTGACTATAAGAAACAAATCTGAGATGAAGATGGCTATTCTCATCAACAGTCAGGACTAATTCTGGTGGTCTTTAGTCTGCTTGGACCTGAAACCTTTGAAGTCGCTTATCATTCTTTTTCCTGTAATGATTGCCAGCATGTTCCCTCATTAAAACTCTTTTGCCACAAGGAGGTGCTTTCATCCAGAAAAAAAAACCCAAGATCAGGGTAAGCAATTTTTGCTACTTCTTTGAAAATAATGTCAACATTTCATTATTGAATGAATTGTTGGTTGTGTTCAGTATTATTCAATGAATTATTGGTTGTGCCCAGTCATCCAACAGACTTTCAGATCCACCTGTTCCAATTTTTCTGTGATTTAGTAGACATTTTTAGCTCTTTACCCTGTCTTCAAAGCTTTTGCACACTTGCTGCTTATCTAAACAGTTTGATCTTGTGGTTTTCTTCCTTAAAGGTTCAATATTAAACTATTTGATAGCTGTTTTTATTTAAAAAAATCACTGTTGTTAGTTATTGTTACCTGACTGTTAATAGTCACTTTCCTTTGTGTCTCTGCCTGAATGTTTGCTTGTATATGATGCATCAGATTATCAATGTCTACCCTGCTACCACAGTTTCTACTCTTTGTATTTTTAATAATGTCATTTTATTGTTAGTTACAGGGTCTGGCACAAAGTTTGGTAAACCTATTCCTTGCAGAGAGTAAACACTTCAAATATGTAAATGTGAGCATAGAATTCTACTGAAGGCTTGACAACCAAGCCAACTGTAAAGAAATGAAAAGAGAAAGGCAGAAATAGTGAAAGGAATAGACGGCATAAGTTGTATAAAGGTGTCATAGGTCAGAAATATTGAGATAACAAACCAAAAGACTTTTCTTCAGGTTCTAGTAAAGTGATCCCTTCTCTTAATTTAAAAGTAAACAAACTGCTACACTGATAACATGTTACCTTTTGTAAAGGGGAAACTCTACAGTTTTTTTCCACTCTCTTGGTATTAAGAAAAAAATTGTATTTACAGGGACTAATGTAGTAGGAGATTTTGCAGCAGCCCATATCCTATTTTTGGGTCTATATCACTGCATCGAACCATCACTTCTACAAACAGCATTTCATTGGAAATACTGTTCATTGAATTCCACTCATGTGGGGAGCTGTACCCCCCCACCCCCCACTAATTATATATACACTAACTCCGAGATTGCACTACAGTGGGGAAAGGGCAAATGTCCTGATCCTCACTGTACTGCAGACTCAGTATGAACAGTTCAACGAACAGCATGTTCGATGTAAGGGCACTGAAAATTCCATTCACTGAAGTTATTTTTCACTGAACTGATAGGGACTCCCTATTTTTACCTTATAGATTCTTTTTAGCAATCTACATCCAAGATACAAATTATGGTGTTTCTTTCACCAAGTCCTAGGTCTGATTTTACCTCTGAGGCTACCTTGCATAGTATATATTTATAATATTTAAACGTATATATTTAAACATTAAAACCCTCTACTGTTATATCTGATGAAAACTTTGGTCAAAAGTGCTTATCTAAGATAATTAAAGCCACACTATATGAGAAGAATAAGAAGGATCAGACTGTTCTTGCTTTTTGTTTTTGCATGGGACTAAGTAATAGTAGATAACTTGCTTAATGCTGCTGCATTTACTTGGTTTTGGCCTGCTGAGATCTGTTTTAACAAGACAACATCATCGAGACAAAATTAGCAAAAACTAATTTCAGCAAAGAACCAGATTGGTGAATGCATTCCCAGGGTAAGTAACCTGTTGGCCAACAAGGTGAACTTTGCTCTTTTCCCAGCTGTACTGCGATCTTGGATTTTGTATATTTATTTGGGGGTGTGGGGGAGTAGCTCCCAACTTTGGGGTGTGTGGAGGTGTAGCCCCCACCTGGATGGTATGGTTTCATTTTTGTGATGTTTGGTGTTAGTGGTTATTTACCCTAGGAAGATATTTGTAGATCCGGTGTTATGATGATGTGAGTTTTCGCTGATTTCATCTTGACAATGTAGTCTTCATTCTTTTGTGGTTTTGACATTCTGAATTAGACCCATTAACAGGCAGTGCACCTAAGCATCGATCAGTATTAACAGGCAGTGCACCTACATATCAATATGTATTAACAGAGAGTGCACCTAAGTCTTGATCTGTATTAACAGCCAGTGCACCCAAGTATCAATCTGTATTAACAGGCAGTGCATCTACATATCAATATACATTAATAAGTAGTGCACCTAAGTGTTGATCTGTATTAATAGGTAGTGCATCTAAGTATCGATCTGTATTAACAGGTAGAGCATCGACGTATCGATATGTATTAACAGGTAGTGCACCTAAGTGTTGATCTGTATTAACAGGCAGAGTACCTACATATCGATATATATTAACAGGCAGTGCACCTAAGTGTTGATCTGTATTAACAGGCAATGCACCGAAGTATCGATCTGTATTAACAGGTAGAGCATCTACGTATCGATATGTATTAACAGGTAGTGCACCTAAGTTTCAATCTGTATTACCAGGCAGTGCACCTAAGTAAAAGGGATTACTTCCCAAGAAGCCTGATATTGAGGTAAGAACCAACTTAGATATATGACTTTTTGCTGATGTTCAAAAAATTCAAAGACAGAGGTTTCTTCTGTTCCTTGTACTTCTGTGGTATTCAAGCTCCTGTTGAATGTTTTATTGGAGCCTTCTGAGAGGCAGCTTATCAGAACTGATGGTGTTTCTTCAGTTAGAAAGTTCATGTTAGAAAAATTTTGGTTCATTTTAGACCTTTATCTGCCAAATTCCACACATTTCATCAAAGTCTTTATATTCCCATAAAAGCTGGCTATGAATATTTAATTAAGACATTTTACAAGTTGCAGCAAAAGTGCTTCTTCTCCCTTTGATACCAGGGCAGACAGAGGACTCTCTTCTTTGCTAAGTTTTTTTTCTGTAAGAGGATCTATGGTTTCCTCACTACTCCTTATCCAGTTGCTGATACCAGTGATCCAACTTTCATTTTAACATTGCTCATCCCATTGACTTCGGCTGTGATCTTGGCATGACTTGGGGATCACAACCCTTGAGATTGGTGACTTCAACATTGACGCTACCAGTATAAAGGACAATTCTAGCTATGGAGCTCAAGCTTTTCTCATTAGTATCTTTAATAGCCATGATTACACCCGTGATATTAATGATGTTTCTGTGGCCAGCCTTCCAGTCTCCTGTTTTGATGTCTTTGGTGTTAGCCTTTTCGATCAAATTGTATATCAATATCAATAGTTAGTATTAAGTTCTTTTGATCAGTTCCAGGGCTAATCTGTTCAGACCCAGATCCTTCAAGGTCAATCCTTCTGACTCAAGGGATGTTGAGGGGGTCAGTTTCAACCTCAATGCCAATTATGCAGACCCTGTTGCATTTGCCATCTTCAAAGAAGAACCACTTTTGCTGGATCTTGTAAAATGTCTTCATTATATAATCATAGTCAGTTATTATGGGAATATAAAGACTTTGATGAAATGTGTGAGACTTCACAAATAAAGCTGGCCACAGAAACATCATTAATTTCACTGACTTTGACCTTCCCTAAGTCTTACCTTTGCCTGGTACTTTGGTCATTCACTTTTTTTGCAATCAAGAAAGTTGGATTGCTGTGCCTTTATAGTATAGCTCCCATTTACCTATTACAGTTCAGTCTTCATTGTCATCCTCGGATCTTTCTCTTCCAAAGTATAGAAGGAAGCGTAATTCCAGATATTGTTGAGGATGAGGTCATTGATTCCTTACCATACTCTCTGCATGCTGACAAATTTGAGGAGCCTAGTTTACAGAAAGGAATATGACCCACTGGCCCAATGACTTCTCCCTCATGCATTCTGTAAGAGGCTTTACCTGTCCAACAACATTATTTTGGGTGGTCCCTTCAGTTGACAAGATGGCAAAGCTGGTTTCTAAGATGATAGCAGAAAACCCTGATGTTGTGATACCAGTCTGAGGAGGCCAGATAAGGTTCACTGCCATTGTAAATATTGGACCTTCTGCCCAGTGACTGCATGCCTGATTTCACTGTTGTGATGGCAGTCCATTAACGGGCTCCTACTCTTCAGGCCCATGTTGTCCATCTTCTGGCTGAGCATTCCCAGGCAATGAAAAGGTTGTTGAAGTGAGTTTATGTGTCCTCCATGTTTACTGTGTCATCAGCAAACTATCTTTTATACTCTCACTTAATAATGATGTCATTCTCTGCAAATCTCAATATGCATCCATCTCATAATTCTTTGGTTGGTGCTGTTAGTGCAGCTGGTACAGGAATAGTTCTTTACCATCATGCCTGAATGTACATTGCAAATTTTTACTAAACATGCCAAGGTGGCTATTCCCAATACCCCTTTCAATGGGTCACTCTTTTTTGGCCCTTCAGGTAAGAATGAATGGCAGAATATGGAAAAGGATGGAGTTTAGTGTGGAATTCCAGCCTGCTTAGCATGCATTCACTAGAATTCACTCGAATGCAAGACAAACTATATCAAATTTGGGTCTGACATGGCCAAAAATAGAGGAAAAAGGAGAAATACCACTGAGACTATGGCAATTTTCAAAATAGTTTCAGCTCAGAAGCAGTAGCTACTAATAGAACGGGGGATACTGTAGTCCTCCATTAGGAAATAGCAATCTGATCTCTTAGACTTTGATTGCCAAACTGAAGTAGTATGGGGTACATTTATCTCTTCACTTACCTGAATAGCTACCATTGTGTTGACGAGTCGGTTAGAGTAATAATTTCCAGATACTATGCAATTCCCTTCCTCAGTCCTTCCCAGACCCATTCTCTTGTCTTACCAAACATTCCAGTCATCAAAATAGGGTGGCAAGAAAAGAGCTGTCAAACCTATTACAGAAATGAGCCACCCAAGAGGTCCACCAGAACAAAAAATGAAAAATTCTTCAGGCACGTTTTTGTTCCAGAGGAGAACAAGGATCATGATCCCATACTCAGTCAGAGTGACATGAATGTTTACCTCCAAAGACTCATTTTCCATAGTAGTGATGCAGTCCGTCCTTCCCTGTATGTCAGAATGAGTCTAGATTTACTCTTTCAACCTGTTGGAAGTCTAGCTTCACATAAAAATTGCCAGGTAGCTCACAAGGTTTCTATGCTTCTAGGTATTAGCCAGATATTATCAGTTCAAGATGCTTCAATTTAGGCTCAGTCCAGTCTACCAGGTGTCAACCAAATGCATGTCTGTGGTTGAAGCATGAGAGAAGCTGCAAGGAACTAAAATTATGCCCATTCTTGGAGGACCACAATGTAGCCACTATAACTTGATGCAGTCTAATCCTTGTGACTGAGTCTCTTCTGTGTCTTTTTGCATCTTTGGGAATGAAGACAAATGCTTTTTAAGTCCCATATGGACCCACTAAATGAATGTAAGCTTATATAATATATCAACTCAACTAAAAAATCAGAATGAATCCCAAGGTACGACATTGAAATATTACCTAAAGTATTGCACTCTTTTGGTGTTATTTTCTACAAGCAATTTGTAGATTATTTATTTTTCATGTTTCTTAAAGATGAACTGGATACCCACTTATTTTTGAGGGAATTGAATGATAGTTCTGAATTTTTACGTTTGGTATTAGGAGAAAAAAGAAAGTCTGTGAGTTTTTAAGAGATACAATTATCATGGGACAATCTGGCAAATGTTTTTGTCAGTAAAATTCACCAAAAGAGTACTTTTTCTAACTGTTATTTGCATTATTAATATTTTTAGAGGTCAATTTATTAGGGCCTCTAGGATGACCACCAATGATTCAGATTTTGAAGAAGAAAAGTTACTTGACCCTGTCTTTTACCATTTCACCTCTGGTGGGTATTTTACTTTTTGTTTATATAACACATTCAGTGCACACTGGACACTCTATCCTGAAAAGCCCTTCTTCCATGAGATAGGATCCTTTCCCTATACAATATCATGAATCAGATCATACAGGCTTATTCTGTCCCCATATTTTTATACCTCACAGCTTTAGGGCTCATTTCAGCAGCTATTCACATGGTCAAACAGCCAGTTAAAAAGTGAGAGTGTTGCAGCAGACCCTACAAATTCAATAAGACCAACCAACAGATCTCATATTAAAGCAGGTAAATAAAGACAAGACTGCCAAATTTTCAGTTAAGATGTTTTTTCTTACTCCCCACCCCTGTAGTGGCCATCACAACAGATGCATTTGCCTTATGGTGTAGGTGTGCATTATCAAGGCAAATGTTCAAATGAGTAAGATAAAAATAGAAGCCAGTCCTTCCTCAATAGTTTGGAAATGAGAGTTGTTATTTTTACTTTACAGGCCTTTCAGGAATCCCTTCATCAAGGTGCCATTGCAATCCACAATAATAAAATGACTGTGGTGTGGTACACAGGCAGAAAGAAACTCACTACTACCTTATTCTGTGAAAACTGATCAGGACACAGGAATGGGCTGTATCCAGGAATAGCTTTCTAATAACAAGTCGCATTCCAAAGAAAGCTAATTCCAGATGATAGGCTCGACTACTGTCTACTGATATGCATGAATTTATGTCAGTCAGTAATTAAGGCAGAAGCTCATCTATTACAAGGAAGTCTTGCTGTGATCTGACTGTATCACAGACCAGGGCTAAGTGCAGCAATCCCTGCTGCCTCATTCTTCTGTGTGTGTGTGTGTGGGTCACAGGGTTACACTAATTCTGAAATGTCCACCAGGACATTTTATGTTTTCCTTAATTTCCCCTGAACCTGAAATTCATTCAGAAAGCCTTTCTGGACATGTTCGGGATCATTGCCTTACCACATACTGCCCTCATAAAAAATGTTAGTTTCTCCTACTATGGCGTCTTCTTTTACAGAAGGCCGATTAAAGCGCTCAAAATCAATAAAGTTTGCTGTGGAACTTCATTTTGGATCCTGTTTCTTTTGAATTATTAGTTTTTGGAGTGTGTTTGATGTGTATAAACAGTGTTTCTCAGTGGGAGTGAGTGTGCATCAGGGTTCATCTCTGAGTCCAGTGCTGTTCATGCTGCTGATGGACTACATTAGCAAACAGGCTGGAAGGGAAAATCAGCAAATTTCCTGTATACAGACAATGTGGCATTGACAACAGACTGTGACCAGAAACTTTATCAAAGAATAGGGGAATGGAATGCAAAATTGGAAAAACATAGGATAAAACTGAGTACAGGTCAAACAGTAGCTCCAATGGAAAGGACAACCTATCAGCAACCCTATTAGCCAGTTCAGCTCTTAGGTAGCAGTATACTGAAAAGGTAGGAGTGACAGTGACAAGTATTATAACTTTGTATTCTATTTATTTAATTATATAATCTGCATGCTCCTGTCCACTCAAAGCGAACAAAAGCTAAAACTGCACCATGGCTTACTATAGAGACCAGAGAGAAAATCAATAGCAGAAACAAATTATGGGCACTATGGCACTCCACTAAAGACCCCCATGATCATGTTAAATACAGACAAGCTAGGAATGAAACTAAAAAATCCACTCTAGTAGACAAAAAACAATACTACCATAATTTACAGACAGTTAACCAGAACAATCGTCAGAAGTTCTGGGCAGGCCTGAACAATCTACTTCACTCTGGAAAACATCCATCCCTATCCCCGCTGCTACCATTGATAAATCTCCTCAGTCTGCTTTAACCATTAATTTACTGAAACAATTCAAACCCTTGCTAGCCAATAGCCACCTAGCGCCTCAGCCCTGATAATCCCACTCCTCTAAACCAACCCTCATTTAGCCTCCAACCAGTGCCCATATCACTCATGCGCTCTCTCCTCAAAAAATTAAAACACATCACACTCACTGCTGACCAACTCCCTGCTGAGTACCTCCAAAAATCAGCTGATGCCATTGCCTATCCTATATCAATTCTAATTAATCGGACCATAACAGAGACAAAAATTCCCACCTTATGGAAAACAGCTTATGTTATCCCATTACATAAAGGAGGATCCTCCACGGATTTCTTCAATATAGACCAATTGCTATACGTTCCTCACTGACAAAAATAATGAAAAATGTGTACACAAACAACTCATGCACCACCAAATCCAAAATCGCCTCATGGCCGATACCAAACATGGGTTCTGATCACATCACAGCACAATCTCAGCCCTCCTGGCTTTCACCAATACCGTAAACAACAACCGTGACAACAACTACATCTCTTCTGCCCTCTTCTTGGATTTCTCCAAGGCATTCGATATGGTAGATCACCAACTTTTTTTACACACCCTGAAAACCTTCCACCTAGATTCCAAAGCTCTTCTATGGTTTAAATCCTACCTCAGTGGGAGGCAGTAGGCAGTTCACTGGAAAGACATGCTCTCTAACCTTCTACCAAACACCTTTGGAGTGCCACAAGGCTCAATATTAGGGCCCCTACTGTTTTCCATCTTTAATAACGACCCATACAACATCATCCCAAATGCCAGCTGTATCAAATACACTGATGACTCCACCCTGATCTGTTCTGCTACATCTCCGTCAAAATTGAGGTCTGCTACCCAGTCCACCTTTCATACCATAGAGAACTGGTTCTCAGAATGTCACCTGTTATTAAATCCCAAAAAACCAAATGCTGTTTTTCTCACCTACTCAAAGGTCTGCTGCATTTACCTTCAACATTAAAGCAAAGGATGGGACTGTTGTCTCCCTCGACTCCTCTACAAAACTTCTAGGAGTCATTATTGATAATAACGTAAAATTTGACTTGCATGTCAATCAATTAATCAAGAACATCAATAAAAAGCTAGGATCACTGTATAGAATAAAAGCCTTCCTAAACCCTCCAGCCAGGATTGCCATAGCTCACACCTACCTAATCTCAACACTTTGATAAGCCTCCCCCTTTTCTCTAATCTAAACAAGTTAGTCCTAAATAGATTGTCATCCTGTTACAATCACATTGCTAGGTTTGCCACTGGCCTGCCATTTAGAACACACCACTGCATTAACCTCAAACAGCTTGGGTGGCTAGAACTTCCCAGTCTAATCCAATACAACATTCTGACAATAGCTAAAAAAATTCTCTATAATCCAGATAATACACCATCCCTAAAGAATATTATCACCACCATAACAATCAGAGACTGCTTAGATCCTCAAACAAATTACTAATTCAGACAATCAAAACTAACAATACAGCTGGAGATGCCCTCTTTGCAAATTCTGCAGGTAGAGTTTAGAATCGCCTTCCAGCCAACATTACTTCACTTTCCTCCCTTAGCCAATTTAAAACCAAACTGTGACAACATCTGGCATTAAACTGGCTTTGCCACTGTAACAAGCCTGGATAACCCTGCTCATAAATGTATATATTACTTTTTGCCTACTGTCAATGTATTCCCCTGACTTAAACCAGGGATACCTATACCTGTGAACTTGTTCTATCTAATGTTTTTTCATGTATCCTCTGTAAATAACTTACCTGTAATTATGTATTCATTGTTATAATTTTGACTCTGACTACCTTGGAGCTTTTCTCCCCGGGCCTCTGCTGAAAATGGATATGTATCTAGTCGGACTAGCCCGGTCAACAAATTTAAAATAAGTAAATAAATAAATAAGATATGGTAATGGAAATACAACTGCTTATTAGTGCAGTACAAAAGACTGTCACCTAAGTGTAGGAAATCAGGAAGTTAGTTCCTCAGTTGTGATGATCACTGATTGAAGATCAAGGTCCCTGTCTTGAATTGGATGGTCCATATGAGGCCTATACTAGCTCTGGCTTGAAGGGAGATTGGATGAAATGTTTGTGTAGAGCTGAAATGATGGCGTCTGTTAACCATAAACTATAACTTGTTTACTGGAAGTGCTGTGCAGGGATGAGTTTGTATGGAATAAAATTGGTGGCATTACTATTAAAGATTGATAAATGGGATTGCAAAACTAAAGTAAGCTGTTTTAGCCTCCGCTGTCTTTAAATAATTGAACACACACACACACACACACACACACACACACACACACACACACACACACACACAAGTCTATATCTATTATCTGTGATCTGTGTGTATTTGTGTGTGTGTGTGTACATGTGTGTGTGTGTGTGTGTGTGTGTGTGTATGTGTATCTATATATCTATGCATATATACACATATATATGTATATATATATATATATATATATATATATATACACACATATATGTATACACACACACACACACACACACATATATATATATATATATATATATATATGTATGGATCTATGTCAGATTATCAAAGTTCAGAAACTTTGACATTCGTATGGCCAAGACCATATGATCAAAGTTTCTGAAATTCAAACATTAAAAATAAAACATAAAAAAAAAATTATATTTTTAACATTTATGCAGGGAGGCAAGCCCCTGTGCACCCCCACATGGGTGAGAAGCAAGCCCCCGTGCACCCACACATGGGTGACTGCATTTCCCAACCCCCTGCTAATTAAATATACTAATTCTGAGAATGCATTACATTGTGGAAAAGAGTATGTTTCCTATTCCGCACTGTACTATGATCTCCATTGAAAATGTTCGAAGTTTCAAAACTTCGATCATATGGTCCTGACCATATGACTTTCTAAGTTTTGAAACTTCAATAATCTGATAGGGATCTATATATATATATATATATATATATATATATATATATATATATATATATATCAGTAAAGAATGCATATATATATATATATATATATATATATATATATATGTGTGTATATATATGTATATATATATATATATATATATATATATATATATATAATATATATATACACACACACACACATATATATCAGTAAAGATATATTCTGAACACACATACAATATTCGTCACGCTAAATGAATGAGTCAATGCAACATGCCAGACTGTAAAAAAGAAATACATTAAAAAACTTACATTTGGTACATTTTTATAGATTACATTAGTTACCCTTTCAGAGTTAGTATGTGAACATTCATGGTGTCTACATAGCTCTTCACAAACAGAGTCTACTTATAGAGCAGAATCTTTTTATGAAGAGCAATGCAAATAAATTCTGCTTATAAGATAGCAGTTCAAATCAGGGTGCTCATCTTAGAGACTGACTCAACCCTTCAGTGTAGTTGTTGGCTATATTGAAGACTGCAATTGATTTACAAAGTTATCATGTAATAGTGTAGCCATGAAAAAATATCAGATTCCTGAAATATGAATGTCTAAAGAAGCAATCCTCATGAATGTAACACATTCACCTGAACATTATCAGATTGGATATGCTACTGAAAACTGAGAGACAGTTTGGGAGTTCATGGCTTTGATCCCTTACTGGCTCTGTAGATTTCAGTCTAGAAGGTCAGAAGGACCTGAAGACAGAGACAGTTGGGGAATGAATCAGGTATATTACAATAAATTACTTTACAAATATATCTGACAACCATATGAAAATATCACTATGCTGTTTTTATGTACCAACATGCAGTTTCCTTTGGTCAGTTTATACTGCACTGGCTATGCTTAAAAAACGATTGTGTGAGGATTTCCTGCAATGTTCCTCAAGCAGAAAATCTGGGACAGGTTCATAACATGGAAATTCTCACTTTCCTGCATAAACGCTTATGCATTTGCATAGCCACAACACTTTTCCAAAATAGAGGAAATAACATTAAAGAAATAAATTATTTACCTTTCTCTTTCATCCAAAATTCAACAATATTATACCGTTTTTAAATGTATTGGTCTCATTCTGAAGCATCTTTGTTTTACAAGCAATTTTTGATTTCCTGTTAAAGTTTTAAGTGATTTTGCAAAACATAAATACTATACAGTGTGCAGAGTGTGCTGATTATGCTCCAAAATTCAGAAAAAGGCAAACCAGTTAAGCGCTAGAGTTGTGCATGATACAAACTTAACAAATGTTAAGCACGCCCTGTTTATGTTGTTAAGGTCAATCTGCCTGTATTGACTAGCAAATGACAGTGGCAGAATTAAAAGATTTGTTTCTGCCTGTTGTCCATACCTGCAACATGACCCCAAGTTCTCAACCATTACTTTGTGAGACACATTCACTATATATATATATATATATATATATATATATATATATATATATATAGATATATATATATATTCAGCTGCATATTTAAATTCAATAACATAATGCACATTAATATACCTTTCAAATTCTCTTCTCAAAAACAGGTAATACCAAAAGCATATGGGGGGAGGTCAAATGTCTTAAATTTTTAACTTGTTCTCTAATTCAGTTAAAAATTTAGTAGAACAACAGGTTTTGCATTAACTTACGATTTTATGAACTATGAATCTTTCATGTCTGATATTGTTGACTGACTGCAATTAGCTGTAATTTATAAGAAAATCAAAAATTGTGAAGGATAGGACAAGAATATAAAGCAAAAGTCAAGCTTCAGTATAAAGGATCAGAGTAGCTAAAGATAAGGAGACTGCTATGTTTTTCTATCCCCCTCAAAAGTTTCATCACTTACCACATATTACCATTACCAGTAATCAAAGCACTATCATCTCTTATGTGTCAGAGTACAAACAGATCTTACAGTATATTCATCTGTATCCTTTCCTACCCACATTGTCAGCTTCACTAATAAAGTCCTTTCACAATTATTAAAACGTCTATGCAAATCTCTTATCTGATTTCTCCTATTGCCTTTGTAACCCCAGGCAAGAATGTCTTTATCCCCAAATCGTAATACAGACTTTCATTATTGGCCTTTCATTCAGCCTGTAACACACAAAACACCAAATTTCAGAAAATAAAATATGCAGATTTGCACTACGTTCAGATTCTCGCTCCCACAAATGCAACCTTCTAAGCAGTCTGAATTGACTCCCAGTAAGAGAAGGGTCTAGCTATCTGCTAAGTATTCTATTAAACTAAATATTAAAAGAAGGTTATTAACCTCCTCTGAAAAATAAATTCTCTTTCAGAGGCCAAATATATTGCTTAGGACACACCCAGAGTACATCATGTCTTTAAGTAAGCTCTCTTTGAAAAAAGTTGTTGGTGAATGTGCCATCTCCAAATTAGGCTCATTTCTATCATTCAAACTCCCATCTGAAATTAAATGTCAAGATTCACTCCTAAGCATGTAAATTCATAAGGAATAATGATTAACAATAGAATTTACAATTAGTCCAAAATAATCTAAGTTTTACTTAACCTTTTATTTCCTAGTGACTCTTGTTATGTTTACTGATGAAAACTAATTATACTATAAATACATTACTTAAATGCATATTGCTCTTCTCCTTCAAACTTTGTTTGCATGGAGTAAAATCCTTCTCCACTTCCTGATTTAGAGGCCAATTAACTATGGTCTTATACAATACCATAGAGATTTGTACAGATGACTACAAAGTATAGCAAATTAATAAGGGCATTATAATATATACATAGTGAAATATAAACAGGTTCAGTCAATATTTGTTCCCTTTTTAATACTTTTGGGAAACTGAGGCCAATCAGAAAAAGTGCTACCTCAAAGCTGGATGTATGGCTAAGAGAATGAGTTGCTAAGTATATGTGGTTGGATGGCATTTCACATTTTGCAGGCATGACTGGAGAATGCCTTACATTTTCTTATTATTGCCTGTTGGGGAATAGGTAAGGAATCATTATCTGAGACAGAAGAATAATGTGTGATGGACAGGTGGTCAAAGGAATAAGGTTTTCTTTGGGAAGCTATTTTGCATGCTTGAAAGCCCAAATACTCAAACTTTTTTTTCGCAGAATGAAAATAATGAAAACTAAAATCCCAAACCATGCCTTTTTCTCAGAGCAAGTAAACACTTGTCAAAAACTAAAACACACCATAGTATCTGAAACCCAACTAGGTGGCCGCACCCCCCATAACTATATATATATATATATATATATATATATATATATATATATATATATATATATATGGATCTACCTGACTAGATCGACAAGTCAGAACAGCGACAACGACTCAGAAGATCGACAAGTCAGAAGACCGAAGGAGGAAAACACCGACGCTGAGAACACTGAGATGGGGAAAGGATGTGTAAGCATGCGGTAGTGCCGGACATTAAGGTGCGAGTAAGGTAAGTGTGCGATGTTGACGGTCTGTAGGGATAGGGGTGGGATAAGTGAGTTAGGGTTAGGGCGCGGGTTAGGTAAGGGTGCAGTAGTGATATTTTTTAGGTTAGGGGCGGGTTAAGTGAGTTAGTGTTAGGGCGCGGGTTAGGTGAGTATGCGATAGTGACGGACCTTAGGGTTAGGGTTTTGGTTAGGGTTGTAGATAGTTGTGTATGTAAGTGTTAGTGTTGGTTTGTAAGGATTTTGGTGTGCTTGTGTTGTGTGTGTGGGTTTTGGACAGGGTATTTGTTTTGTTTGTTGTTATGATGTGTCGAGTGTATGAGGTGTCGTGTTTGTGAACTGTCGATGATTTGGTGTCGGTGAAGTTGTTGTCGGTGTTGTGAAGTGTCGATCTAGTCAGGTAGATCCATATATATATATATATATATATATATATATATATATATATATATATATATATATATATATATATATATATATATATATATATATATATATATATATATATATATGGATTCACTTCAGAAGCTCAAAATTCTGAAATCTCGAATTTCAGTATCTCGAGCTGAAGAAGTGAAATCCACAAAACAACGAAAACTAAAAAACGCGAAATTCAAAACCTCGAATTTTGCAGTTTTACTACACGCGCGCACACACACACACACACACACACACACACACACACACACACACACACACACACACACACACACACACTATCAACCACACAAACACACACAATCACTCTACTGCATGAAAACAGGTGGGCAAGCCCCCCTGCACCCCCCCCACTTAAATATTCTCACTCCGAGGTCGCACTACATACAAACACACACAAAACACCACCACACAAGCTACTTTCCCTTCAAACACACACACACATCACAGCAACAAAACACACTGGCACACACCACAGCCCCTACCCAAACCCCTTAACACACACACACACACTTACCTGAATACATGACCATAGCAGAACTTTATAAACGCAAAATTCAAAACCTCCGGTATTCGAGGGTTTGAATGTCTTGCTTCTAAACTTTTGGTATTATGTGGATTCAGCTTCTTGTGCTCGAAATACTGAAATTCGAGATTTCAGTATTTCAAGCTTCTGAACAGAACCCATATATATATGTATATATATATATATATATATATATATATATATATATATATATATATATATATATATATATATATATACCAATGCCAGGATCACACTGCAGTGGGGAATAGGGCGTATTTTACTTGCCCGGGGAAAAACTGCTCGGTTCAGGATTTCAGTTTTCATTATTTTTGTCTCATGAAAGTAACGTTCAAGTATACAGGCTTTCGACCAAGCAAAGTAGACCCCATTCTTTAGACATGATGGTAACTCAAATACATAATGATGATACCCTTAACTATACAAGTTTATATGTGAAAATTGATAGACTAAAGGAGTATCTACATGGAGAGACAGCATTAGCAATAGGTAAGAAATTATGCATTTTGCTGAAGAGGTGAGCCATGCAATGCTAAAATTTGTCGAATATCACTCACAGCCTGGCCATATTATTTAACTGATGTATTTATTTAAGTTTTTCTCAAGAAATTCCATCTAGGTATAATTTAGTTTGAGACTATGTCAGTAGAAAAAGCTCAAATTAATACAATTATGTTCAAGAGCAATAGCATTAATTTACACACAAAATGAAGCAATATGTGCAGACACAAGCCATTTCTAAAGGCATCTAAAATGGGAGTATTGATCTACCCAGTTGACACTAGATTGTTAGTGTCACACTGTGCAAGACGTAGATGACCTCTATCATTGACATATATCTGCACTCCTTTATCAAGGATCGTTGTGCTTCTCTAGCGAGGAAAGTAGGAGCTCCTATAGCAGTTCATTTTGCAATGATTTTACCTCATTTGTATCTACTTTCCTGGTGAAAGAAGTTATGTGATCCATAATGGGATGCCAGTATTTCAACAATTGGATGGCCTCAAAGTTAGTACCAGAGTGGAAAAAAAACGGGTTGAGATTTCCTCTTCCATTGTTGCCAAACAGCATAGCATTGGTCTTGTCTGCATTCTGGATTTATTGTTTACTAATCAGGAATTAATCTGGTGCAGATAAGGACACTGTTTTAGCAGAGGAGAAGGCTCTCCTAAAGATAAATTATGAGGCCATTGTTCAAGAAGAAACAGAAAAAACAGGGGCTCATGCTTTGCTCCATATTGCAGCTCTTTAAGGAGTTTGAATAGTCTGAAGTGTTTACCATGTGTCTGTATCCTGCCTGTATGTATATGGATACCATAACTTCTAAGATAGTTTCTGAGGAGAGGATAATACAAAAACTTGAACATTTTGCTGTTATCAACAATAACTGCTATTTTTCAAGGTACCTATTTTCCATTTTGTTAAAACTGAGATGGTAAGTAAATGAAAGGAATTGGAAGTGTTGTGCTCAGGTTGGGATTCTTGTAATAAGTGATACAAGTTCAGCTACTTCAATATGGGCAAAAGTTGCATAGTTTTGCCTTCCAGCTGCTCATATTTTTCTGATTGCATGAATGTGGTCTACCTTTTCCTTGAAGGGTAGAGGCACATGTGACTTCAGTCCCAATCTAAACTTATAATTCCATTCCATGTTGGTGGCCTTTACCAACTGGACAGGTCCTGTTACTTTTCCTTAGGCAAAGATTCAAGCTAACATGGAACAGTGAGGGTTCCCATGTAAGGACCAAGTCCAGGCTCTATCCCCAACTCACTGAGGTCCTGGTCAAAGTAACTGCAGGAGTGAACTTAGTCACAGTGAGTAGGAAATAGAACAGCTTGGGAGTTACCACATTGTGGCTGATGCTGATGACTAACAGACTCTCATTGCACATGGCTAAAACTGACTCAGAATCTGGCATACAATGTTTTTTTTGTGACTCACGGTCATGTCCCTGCATCTGATGCGGTCATGCAGTCCTGTCCACTTCCAGAAGACAACTACTGCAGTGTGATCCCGGATCTTTACTGGGCAGTCAATCACAAAAACAAAGATTGTGTTCTAAGAACACTCCCTGAAGAGTGGAAAACAAGCAAAGTCTTATCATTTAACTTTGTAATGATTCACTGAGGCCCACAGTTCCTTTGAAAATTAATAAATTACTTTCAGGTTCTATAACTATGAATTGAATTTTTTTTTTATTATTTATTTTATTTGCCATTTTTAACCTGGTTGGTCTGGCTGGGCAGATGCCCTTTCTCAGCAGAGACCCGAGGAGAAAAGCTCCATGATGGCAGTAACATTTTTTTACAAACAATTAAGTAATTAAGCATACAATCATGAGGAGATACATACAGCAAAAATAGATTAATTTTATATAATGTTTTGAAGAGAAAGAAAAATTTGATATAAACTGTTATGTGTCATACAATCACAGATTCATCATAATCATTATTTGAATGGGAAATTCCTAACCTAAGTATGAGTAGTGAGGCATACAGTGCCAGAACGGAAGGCCATGGCACAAGGGAAAAGAAAAAGGAGGGGTATAGAATGCAAGGGGGGGGGGTTGGAGGTAGAACTATATAGTGAAGATAGGAGTAAAGTGGGAGGGCAAGGTCAAAGAGCAGGGAATATAAAATACAAGTAGAAATACATATGTGTAAGAAATAGGGGTAGAATGGGGGTGGGGCAGAGGAGGCAGAGTTGAAGTAGGATCATTGCAGGGTAGGGTCTGGAGTTAAGCAGATATTCCTTAATAGTGAGTTTGAAGTAGCCAGAGGTTTCAATAGTTCTGATATGGACAGGATGGTGGTTCCAAGGAAGTAACTGAGTAGCTATAAAGCATTTTACCTATAGATTTATTCATTTTAGTGATTTGGAGAAGGTGTTGGTCAGAGCTACGAAGTTCCTGGTTGAGGACATAAGGTGAGATGATGGTTGCTAGTGATGGACAGGCTGTAGGTTGATGGTGGATAGTATATGTCAGAAAGAGCTGAGACAGAAGAAGATGATTATGGAGTTCTAACCAGTGGAGTTTTTGTAAGGAGAGGCAGTGATGTGAGCGATAGGGGAGATTAGTGGCAAATCTAACAATTTTGTTGTATGTAAGTTCAAGTTTGGTTGACAAATGTTTTGGAGGTAAATGAAGATTGGGGTGGCATATAGTAGGGTAGGCAGTAGGTAGTCATGAGTTAGGGACAGTTTAGATTCTTGTGTTAAAATTTTTTTTATTTCTATATAGCAGTCCTAGTTTTTGGTGTGTCTTCTTGATGCAGTTATTGATGTGGATGTCAAATTTAAGTTCATCATCTATAAAGG
The DNA here is from genome assembly GCF_019279795.1 of Protopterus annectens. Taxonomy (NCBI): domain Eukaryota; kingdom Metazoa; phylum Chordata; order Ceratodontiformes; family Protopteridae; genus Protopterus; species Protopterus annectens. The sequence goes on from NC_056735.1 coordinate 942,951,991, forward strand.
CCCCAAAACATTTAGTGTGAGATTCGACCTTAATAGTAGTATTGTTTAGAGAAGAGAACGAGAAGGAGGCTTTGAGGTGTTGGAGGGATTTAGGAAGAAAGAGAAATAGATTTGTTTTATTGGGGTTAAGTAGGATTTGGTTAGTTGTGAGACATCTTTCAACTGAGTGGATGGTGTCTTGAGTGAGGAAGAGTAGGTGAGGTAGACTGTCAGAGATCACGGTGATGGTGGAGTCATCAGCGCATTGTATGAGTGTGGCATGGTGGCAGGATTGGCAGAGATTATTAGTAAAGTTGTTAAATAGTAGTGGGCCTAGGATGGAGCCTTGGGGCACACCAATTTGAATGGGGAGGAAAGGTGACGTTGCAGAGAGCCATTTGACTGATTGAGCTCCATTTGATAGGTATGAAGAGAACCAGGAGAGAGTAGAGGTAGAGAGATTAAAGGAAGAAAGTTTGCAGAGAAGGATGTTGTGGGACACAGTGTCAAAAGCTTTAGAGAGGTCATGGTAGAGGGATGACACTAGTTTGTTATTGCTAAGAGATGTAGCGATACAGTGAGTGAAGGATAGCAATGCTGTAGTAGTGCTATGTTGTGGTCGAAAGCTGTGTTGTGTTGGCATGAAGAGATTTATCTGAATGAGATATGCGATGAAGTGCTTGTATACACATTTTTCCAGATTTTTAGAAAGAGAGGCTAGACTAACAATAGGCCTGAAATTGGTGGGGTCATTGGATTTACCTCCTTTATGTAAGGGTATAATAAAGGACTTTTTCCAGATGTTAGGGACAAAAGTTTCCTGAAATGACCTACTGATAAGTATGGAGACTGCATAGGTAACAGAAGGGGCTGTGAGTTTAAAATATAGAGGAGGCAGGTTGTCAGCAGAAGTGGAGCAGGGTTTTAGTTTATACAGTAGAGATCTGATGATGGATATGGGGACAGGCTTAATTGAAAAAGGAGTTTTGTGGGAGGGAGGAGAGGTGTCAAGGTAGGTATCCTTGTCTGGTTTAATTAGTTTTTGTATGGAGTCTATGAAGAAGGATTTCAGGAGAGTGTCAGTTTCAAGTGGAGAGCTGTTAGGGATGGATTAGGAGGAGATGGATTCCCTGGGTGAAAAAGTTTGTTGATGGTACTCCAGAATATTTGGGGGTTAGAGTAGGGGTTTCCTTGCAGGTCAAGGTAAATGGATTTTTTGTCATGGGTGACATGTTCCCTATAGTTTAGAAAACAAGTGGGTGTCTTGAGTTTATTTCATATTTTCCATGCATTGTCTCTCTTTTGCATGAGGCAGAGAGTTTCTTTGTTTATCCAGGGAGAATAGTTGGCTTTAACCTGAATCTTTCTGATAGGGGCCAAGGAGATGAGGGTGTTAAGGAAGATGCTGTTGAATTGATGAACAGCTTATTCGATGGGAAGGTTGAACAGAAAAGACCAATTAATAGAAGACAGGTTTTGGTTAAATATATCATGGTTAAAGTTAGATAGATTTCGACAATCCTTATACTTGTGAGATTTAGGAGGTTGAGACAAGTGACACTTGGTGGAGGTATGGTGAAGATCACTGAAAGTATCAGGGAGAGTGGAGGCATTATGATAGTGGTTGGGGTGAGAGGTGAATATCCAGTCAAGAGTAGAGCTATTGTTAGATTGTTGATTAGAACAAGTAGGGGAGGTGATGAGTTGAGAGAAGTTGAATAGGTTAATGGCAGCATCGGGACAGTTAGAGATCAAAGTATTCCAGTCGATGTTAACATCTCCTAGAATAATGGCTTCATAGGAGATGGTTTGAGAGGTCCTAGCAAGAAAGTGTTCAAGTATAAGGATATTATTGCCAGGAGGTATATATATCGCAGCAATGGCTAACTTTTTATCCTTGTTTAAGGTGCAGTTGAGTATGAGAATCTCAGTGGGATGAAATCCTGGTTGGGGGGGGGGGTAGTATGGTAGAGGATGGACCGAGAAATGTTCTGAAAAAAACTATGGCTATCCCTCCACCTTTTTTAATTGGCATGTTTTGGCAGAAGATATTGTAACCAGGAGGTGGGATTTCTTTGTTTGGTATGTGAGGTTTTAGCCATGTTTCAGAGATGCAGAGGATATCTGGAGTGTGTAGGGTTATCCAGGAGTGTAGTTCAGAGGATTTGTTTAAGGTACTGTGAATACTGAGTGCAAAGATTTTGAGTTGTCTGGTAGATGAGATAATATGTGATAGAGAGGATACGTGGGTAGAGGAAGATGCTAGAGGAGTAATAGGAGGAGAAGAGTTAGTGAAAGGACCAGGGTTAGGATGTATATTACCTGCAAGAAGAAGGACAAGTATGGATGTAGAAACAGTAAATATAAAGGGCTAGATTCAAAGAATTTTATGTTGGGTTTTGGGAAGTAGTTGTGAAGAGAGGGAGTTTATGTTTGAAGAGATATATAGACTGATGTGAGAAAATGGAGGGTTGCTTTTAGGAAGGAGAAGGGTTTAGGGTATGGGGTTTGAGAAAGTGGAAGGGTGGTACTGGGGTATAAGTAGGATAGGGGACTATGGTAGGATGTTGATAGTGTGAGGATAGAAAAGAGAGGTATAGATAGGAGAAGATGTAGCATTATGTTCAAAGTATAAGCAGGGGAATGGAGGGAAAGAAATAGGAGAGTGGTAGATTGAGTATGTTGAGGTGTAGTATTGCCTGAGGAAGTAAAAGATGAGTGGTTGTTTGAGTAATAGGTATGTAGGGGGAGGGGTGGATAATAGAGTGAGATAATTGTTTGGGGAGGAGTTGGAGAAATGAGAAAGAGGATGTGATAGGATGGAATGCAGTTGATGGGGAGGGGGGAAGGGTGTGTGTGTGCAGAAGTGGTTAAGTATAAGTGTAAATTAAGTGGGGGGGGTGTGGGAATGGGGGTAGTGTAGGGGAGCGGAGTGAGCCCGAGCATTAGCTAGGGTGAAAGGAGCAGGGCTACAACTAGAGAGATTGGAGAAATACCAAGAAAAACAATCAGAGAAGCGATAAGTATGGCAAAAAGTGAGCAAAGAGAGACAGGAGAAGGGAGAAAGGATGTATATTCCTTAGGAAAAAGGAGATAGAAGCAGCAGAGTAGTGAGCCTGTTGTTGGGCAAATGGATTAGATTAGGAAGAGGATACAGAGATATATATTCAAGGGGAGAGCAGCAGCAAAAGGGGCAGAGTAGTAAAAGAAGATTAGCCTAGAAGAGAAAAAACAAAGATATAAGAGGGGAGAGCAGCAGGATGGGTCCTTTACAGTGAGTCTTGCCTGAGTGGGCAGTGAAGGGGGGAAGAAAGCATGGAAGGTATGGCATAATAAGAATAGATACGGAGTGGAAAAGGTGATGTGTAAGCTGCAGCCAGCTGTGGGAGAACATTAAATGATATTAAGATTTAAACCCAGCTATACAAACTTATATAGGGCATACTTTAATTATAAAATATACGTGCAAGTTTCAGCCGAGAGGACTATTGTCAGTTAGGTCTAGTCAGGGTAGATCTGTAGGCTTAAAGTTATAGGTAGTGTTAACCTGAAAAAAGAGAGAGAGAAAGGTGATTAGGAATACAGGGGGACAAAACAAGAAGTAGTATACAGCTGAAAGAGGTTGTGTGTATGTTGGGAGGGTAGACAGTATGTGAGGGTGAGTGTGAGGGTGATTGTGAGGGAGAGAGGTGTTTGAAGTAGGAGGTATGAGTAGTAGGAGACAAGTATAAGGGTTGTATGGGAAGGCCTTTGAAAGTAAGAGAGAAAAATTTGTGGATGCAAGTTAGGTAGAGAGGGAGGTATGAAGATAGAGCGTGCAGAGAGTGTTGATAGCTGCAGGGATTAAGGAGAAAAACTGAGCAGTGAATGCAATATGTGAAACAGCAGATAAAGTATAAAGCACAAACAATGCTAGTACACTGTACTGATGTAGCTAGTATTAGGCAAAAACTATATTGTAAAACAACACAAATAGCTCAGGTGCAAATATTAGAAATATAGCAAGCTATAGGCTCAAATAGGCATATAAGTAGCTGTAAAAAGTAGCTAAATTAGCAATGAAACAGAAAACTGTAGAAATCATGAGCAAATATTACATAGCCGCCATAATCTAGAAGATGGGCAGCACAGTATCGGTAACACTTATAGGAGAAGGTAATTTAGCTACGCTGTTTACCATCATGGGGCACAAAATAAAACTAAACTGTCTCTCAAGGTACAAGCTGTTGTACTAATGTGTTACATTTTGCTTAGCAGTCTAATTAGCACTTTAAAACATTAGAACATTGTAGAAATAATGAATGCTGGCTAAATGTCTGTTTAAGTTTACAATAGCAATCTGTGAGTGCAACCGCTGTAATAAGGCAAAAGAGTGATCAAGCACCCAGGTGAATTAAATGCACTTTATATCAGTGGAGGACCTACAGGTCACAAATTAATTCCACCAGTGTTCGAGCCTCTGTACAGGGCTAGATTAACACTGTCATTGTTATAAAACAACGAAAAGGCCAAGATAATTGTTAAAATCTAAAAAGCCACCACAGCTTTAACCCTATCACAATTGTGCTGTTTAGCAACTGCCATAATTGTAATGTTTTGTCCAACAAAAAGGCAAACAATGCTTGGAATTAATTGTAGGTAGCAGCATAAAAGAAGTTATAGCTTAAACAAAAAGGGCACATGATCAAAGATAATGCTCACCCAAATACTGCTGCCTGCACATCACAGGTCCACTAGAAGGTCAGGGAAAAGAGTAAGAAAGAGGGCATAGAGGGGCACTGGGAGAGATTTTAGTGTGGCAAAGAATTCTGGGTAGGATACGATAGAGACATAAGTGAGAAAGAATCACTGAGAAAAAAGACTCTAATAACACAACTGGATGGCAAACACGGGGGGGGGGGTGTACAAGGGGAGAAAGATGGGATGAAGTTCACAGTGAGAAAAAGGAAGAAAAGGAGGCAAAAAACAAGATGTATCTGGAGAAACAACAGGAGCTAGCAGGGGGAAAGCACTTCAAAGCATAGGGTTACCCAGCAGTACAGACACCAAGAGAGACTGGAGAAATGCCAAGAAAAACAATCAGAGAAGCAGTAAGTATGGCAAAATGTGAGCGAAGAGAGACAGGATGAGAAGGGAGAGTTGTACTGTATATTCTTTAGGAAAACAGAGATAGAAACAGCAGAGTAGGGAGACTGTTGTTGGGCAAATAGGTTAGATTATGAAGGGGATACAGAGATATACGAGAGGAGAGCCGCAGCAAAAGTGGCAGAAGTAGGCTATTTAAACTATATCAGTAAAAAGGACAAATCAAAAACTAGGTACATTATACACAGTAAAACCTAGCTCACTGACATAGCCAGAAGGAGTATAGCCTCTACTTTCTTATTGACATTTCTTCTCTATTCTTCTGCATTGCAAATATAGGGGCTTGCCCACCACATCACCTCCGTCTGTATATGTTTTTTGTTTTTGTTTTATTTTGCTTCACACATTCACAGAATTCAAATCCAAACATGCTGTGATAAATTTGAAGCCTTGTGGTGTACTGAAACTCAAACCAATGGAATTCTGCAAATAAACTAGCAGCACACCAAAGGACTATTTAATTATGAAACCTTTATTCACACCAGACACAAAGGAAACAAAACTACAAACTGGTTTCAATGTGTACACATCTTCATTAGTGCATTTCAACCAGATTGTGGTTGTGTTTCCTTTGCAACTGTGCTGAATAAAGATTTCATAATAAGGGCTAAATAATTCTCAACTACTAATAAACCTTAAATAACAAATAAACAAAAAATAAATTGCTGGTCTTTACCCAAAAAATACATCACTACCAAAACAACACTATTCACTATCATCTCAAACAACAACACTATGATAGGACAAGTAAACCACATAAAAATATTGGTCGTCATCACAAATGACCTGTTGAAATTCGACCATCATGTATTACACATAGTTAAAAAAATCAAAAACTAGGTACATTATTCAGAGTAAAAACCTAGCCCACTGACATAGCCAGAAGGAGTATAGCCTTTACTTTCTTCTTGACATTTCTTCTCTATTCTGCACCACACTTCACTAAACTTCATGTCTCACAACTGTCCAAACATGAGCCATATTATAATAAAATAGCCAAATTAGCAGTAAACTAAAACACACTGCTACCTAGCCCTCAGAGAACTAAACTGAGTTAGAACTACTACATTACCTGGCTCTGTCATGTAAGTACAATACATAGACTTTTTTATAAGCCAGAAAGTTGCCCATCTCTGACAATTTAATACAACACTAGGCCCCCAATAGAATTTTACACTCCTGAGAAAAATTATCGATCCTTATAACCAAGTCATTTAATACTGCAGGTAGCTCTCTGCATTCAAATAGTGTAACTAAGCTATGGAACCACATCCAACTACCAATAAAATCCATTCAGAATGCAAACTCATTTGAATCACAACTAAAACTTCACTTGTTAAATCAACCTATTTGTTCCTGTATATCTCCAAGAAAAATGCCACTGTTATCTTCAGCTTACAATATCGTCAACTCATTTCTTTTCATTCAGAATTCTATGCCCCACAACCAGTCTCCACTAATATTTAATAGTTTTACTACCATTTCACAGACATGTGCATAGTTCTGGAGCATTGCTCATTTTTAATACAGATCTTATGATAGCCATATATACAATTATCTATGAACCTGTTTTATACCCCCATCTCTTAACTACAATATTAACATTTCTAACTTGCCTTTTACCTTCCCTCACCTCCATTTCTTTGAATTTCTAAGCACTAATCACATGATCTATCATCTATTTGACAAAGCCACTATTAAACCTCTTCATTCACTCAATGTTCAACATCTATTAATGCAAAAGTATATTTTATACTGTAATAGCTGCTTTTATGTCATATGAATGTAATCTAGTTGACAAATGTCTGTGTAATTGATAATGTATAATATGTAATGCCTGTTCACATATACTACTGAATGTCTGATTAAAAATGTCTGTAATATGTTGAAACTTTTCTTCCGGGGCCTATGTTGTAAAAGATTTTTTTTGACAAAAGTCAGTCAAACAAAACCAGTAAACAAATGTAAAATTATTTATTTATTTATTTAAATTTGTTGATCGGGAGTGTCCGACTGGACGTAGGTCCATTTTCAGCGGAGGCCCGGGGAGAAAAGCTCCACAGTAAAATAAACAGACAGTAGTTACATTGGATTACATAGCAATTAACAATTTAACATAGCAATTACTTACAACATATTTACATATGAAGAACATAGTACATCAGTAGACAACTAGAATCTTTATCTGTGAAGTACATAACAGACATTAACAAATGTTACAATGAGAAGCTCCTGCTGTATAATAAGTACTAGGCTTATGAGCATCTGAGCTTGCTATAATCAAGGTAGTTAGTGGAGTGGAAAGAAAGGTAGTGGTTGGATGGGGTGGATGATATTAGAGTTGGAGTTGCAAGGGCATAGCCAGCATGTTTTAGGTGCTTTTAGTAAAGTTTTGAAGTGGGTGCATGATGGTACGGAGGTAATTGTGGGTGGGAGTGAGTTCCATAATTTGGCTATGGTGCAAGAGAATAGTGCTTCACCAGCAGAGTTATTGGCTTTAGTGATCTGCAAGTGATTTTTGTTGCTGGATCTTAGTGGTCTGGTGGTGCGATAGGGTTGGAGTAGATTCTGGAGGGATGGGACATTTAGTGGATGGTTTACTAGTTTGTGGGCGAGTGAGAGTTGATACCACTGAAGGAGGTGAGGGAGTTCAAGCCAGCCCAGTTCAGCAAGTGAGAGACAGTGGTGACTACAGTAGGATGCCCCTGTGGCGAATTTGGCGATTTTGTTGTAGCAGGTCTCTAGCTTGTTTAGATCACATTGCCTTAGGTTAGTTTATATTGGAGAGGCATAAAGTAGGGTGGAGATAAGGTGGGAATATGCTATTGAAATCTTTGCTGCTTTGGTGAGAAATTGCTTATTTCTGTATAACGCTCCTAGTTTTTTGTGGACTTTTTTTATGGTCATGGATACGTGAATGTCAAATTTTAGTTGATTGTCTATTTCCACTCCTAGCAATTTGGTGTGTTCAGTTGGGTATATAGTGGTGTTGTCTTTTGCTGTGATGTTAAAATGAGAGTTGTTTTGAGCATGTTTGGTGGGTTGGAAGATGAGTATTTTAGTTTTGTTTGGGTTGAGTATTAATTGGGCATGGATAACCATGTTTCAACAGAGGAAAAGGCTTCCTGTGTGACTTTTTGCAGTTTGGGTAGGGACTGGGCTGAGCAGATGATGGTTGAGTCATCTGCGTATTGTATGAGTGTGCCATGCTTGGTGGCAGAGGCTAGATTATTGGTGTAAACAGAGAAGAGTAGGGGTCCAAGGATGGATCCTTGGGGAACCCCTATGGAGACAGGTAGTTGGGGAGATATGTCATTCTGCCATACAACGGATTGTTGGCGGTCAGACAGGTAACTCTGAAACCAGTTGGTGACTGATTGTGAGAAGGATAGGTTATTGAGGACAGAGATAAGTTGTTTGTGTGGGACCATGTCAAATGCTTTAGATAGGTCTAGAAAGGTAGCAGAGGAGAGATAGCCATTGTTTTTATGCTGAAGGATAGTGTTAGTAAAGGAGAGTAAGGCAGTGGTGGTGCTATGGTTTGGTCGGAAACCATGCTGAGTACTGGAAAGGAGGTTGTTAGTAAGGAGGTAGTCTGAGACCTGAGAGCGTATGCATCTCTCTAGTATTTTGGAGAGTGGAGAGAGAATAGCTATGGGGTGGTAATTGGTTAGTTCTGCGGAGGGTCCGCCTTTGTGGAGGGGAATTATATGTGATACTCGACAGTGTGGGAACGTAACTTTCTGACAGAGATCAGTTAATCAAGATGGATACTGGGTAGGCCAGAGCATCAGCTGCGATTTGTAGGTATTCACTTGGGAGGTTGTCTGCTGCTAATTTGGTGGGTTTAAGTTTAGTTAAGAGTTTTTTTATGTTGGAGGTAGATACATGAGAAAAAGAGAAGGCAGTGGGGAGATTACTAGTTGAAGATGTGGGTTGGAGGGGAGGGGGTTGTGTTGTTTAGCTAGTGATTGTATGGTTTGGGTGAAGTGTGTGTTGAATGAGGTAGCAATATTTTCTGAGGAGTGAGGGATGTTAGGAGGAGGGGTACTGACTTTACCTGGGTGGAGGATGGAATTTATGGAGGACCAGAATTGTTTGGGGCTGTGTTGTGAGGAGTCTAGGGCAGACTGGTAGTATTGGAATTTGTCCTGTTTTATTAGCTTTTTGACTCTATTGCATAGTTCTAGGAATTTCTGTCTAGCTGAGGGGGTTTTGGTTTTGCGCAAGTGCTCCCAGGCTTTATCCCTGTTTTTCATTTCTGACTTAGTGGTTTTCTGTAGCCATGGGGAGGGTTGTGCTTTTGTTCTGGAAAATCTTATGGGGGCATGGTAATTAAGGATGTTCAGGAAGGTAGTATTAAAAAATTCAACTGCGTCATCTAGACTGAGGTACTTTAGAGGATGCCAGTTACATTCTTTGAGGGATGAGATGAATGTGAGTGGGTTAAAGTTTAGTTTTTTACGTATTTGATGGTAGATGACAGATTTAGCTTGGTATAGGTATTTTTTGAGTAGGAATGTTTGGGAGTGATTACTGAGGCTATCTGATAAGCAGCCTCTTATATATGACTGGGAGCTCTTACTGACTAGTATCCAATCCAGGTTAGTGTGCTTGCTGGAGTTTTTATTTATCCCGGTTGGTGACCGGACTAGTTGGGTGAAGCCAAGAAGGTGTACATGATGGGTTGGATTGTTGCCAGAACAGGATTGCCAGTCAATATTGAAATCATCTAAGATGATAGTTTCTTGGGGGAGATGGTGGGTAGACCAGCTGAGGAGGTTTTCTAGTGGAGGGATGTTTTGGCCAGGTGAGAAGTAGCATCCAATTATGTTGATGGTTTTGTTTTGGTTATTTTTGAGGTTGGTATATATTATTTCTTCATTGCCTATTTGTGGAGCTGATGATTTTAAGATCTGGATGTTTCAATGCTGTTTAAATATTATAGCTACACCACTTCCTTTTTTGTTTAGCCGGTCTACTCTTAGTATGCCGTAACCTGTAGGGAGTATTTGCTCACTGGTAATGTGAGGTTTTAGCCAGATTTCTGTCAGGATGACTATATCTGGGGAGGACAAGTCTATGGTGGCATGGAGTTCATGGACTTGGATATACTTCTAATATTTAGGCTTAGTAGAAGGAAGTGACTTGGCTTTCTATTGGTTGTAATATGGGAGAAGTTGTGGTTTCTAGTCTGATTATGAGGATTGGGGTTGGAGATGGTAGGGCCAGGGTTGGGGTAGATGTCTCCACTTAGGGCTAGTTTTGATATGCATGAGATTATTAGTTTTCTCAGTTTTTGAATGTGTTTGTTTTTAAGGGAAACTTTATGATTGTGCTCTGTGGGCAATAAGTATGGTGGGAGGGTTACTGTGTTAAGTTGTAGGGATGCTTTATGTTTGAGTAATATAGTTGGTAGAATATGTGGGGGGTGCATAGGGATGGTTCTTGAGCTGGTGGGAGGGGAGCTGAGTGTGGGTGAGACATGAGTGGTGGTGTGAGTAGTAGTACAGTGGTAGTGGTTGAGTGGGGGAATGATGGAGCTTTGGTAGGATGTAAGATATGCAAGGAGAGTGCATGCAGTGAGCATAGGAAAGGTATGCTTGTGCATGTTAGTTGAGGAGGTGTGATAGTAGTGGGAAGATGGAGGAGGTAGTGTTGGGTTAACGCTGTGGTTGGCTATTGGAAAGATGGGAGGGGTTTGAGTGCAATAAAGGTGGGACCACTGGGGGCGGGAGGAAATAGGGGGCAGGGTGGGGAGCAAAGCGGGTAGAGACCCTGTTAGTTGCTCATATGAGGCGGCTGGAAACAATCACAAAGCAAAGACAAGTATGTGTTAAGAAACAATCATAATTGGCCAAGGACTGCTCTGAAACTGTAAGTCATTTCTTAATTTCTCAGGTGGAAAACAGGATAACCTTGTATCAGTAGGCTACTGTGGTCTCAGTTTAAATTAATAAGCACACAGTATTTGATCAGTTATGCATACTATTTGCTAACAGAAGGGAATAAGTGAAAGTGGAAGATGTGTGTGTGTGTGTGTGTGTGCGCGTGTGTGTGTGTGCATGTGTGTGTGTTCTTGTGTGTGTGTGTGTGTGTGTGTGTGTGTGTGTGTGTGTGTGTGTGTGTGTGTGTGTGTGTGTGGTGGGGGGGACTGCTTACAAGCCAAAGCAGAGTGCTCTCCAGGGGAAAATGAATACTGGCTCAAACAGGTAGACACATACTCAAAGTTAACTGTAGCTGTTTGCAGACAGTTCAGACCCAGACTGCGCTTTTCTTACAAGAATGTTAAAGGTGGGACCGCAGTTGAATACTTAAGAGTGGTGTGAGGTCTATAAAAGAAGAGTACAGAGAGGAGTAAGCACTTTGAGATGGTAAAGATATATTATAAAGATTACAAAAAACAAACTGAGCAAATAGCTACTGTATGCAGGAAAAATGTCTTGAACCAACTACATAGTATATGCAGATACTGAGCCAATTGGAAGAACATTAGAAAAAAAAAAGCCCAGACAGTTATGCAGTCACAGATAAAAATATAGCGAGCAGCAATCTGTCATGGTTCTCTAATGTGATTCTATCCACCAGCAACAGCACAATTATATAGAAATAATTTAGACACTTGTAGGAGCTGTCTACACACAACACAATTACATGAATAACATTAGTGAACAAGGTGCAGCTATGCAAATAGACCATACATACTATTATACTAAAAACAACTTGGTGCATACAAATGCTAGCATGCCATAGTAACATCCAATAATAAAGCATAAATCATATTAGATGTCTAACACAATTCAACATAAACATATACAGTTGTAAAATGTCTAATACAATTCAACATAAATAGGCATTTACAGTTGTAAAACACTTACTGGAGAGACACTGAGCCTTCATGGGGCCTGTAGCAGAGTGGATTGTAGTTTTAAAAAATGGTGCCTGTCACAGGTAATATTTATTAACTTTGGGATTGTCTTAAGGTAATAAACAGGGAAGGGGGAAGGGAGAAAAAGGGTGTGAGCAGGCAGTTCTTTGTACTGCTGCTAATGAGCCAAAGCAAAGACAAGTATGTGTTAAGAAACAATCACAATTGACCAAGGACTGCTCTGAAACTGTAAGTCATTTCTTAATTTCTTAGGTGGAAAAACAGGATAACCTTGTATCAGTAGGCTACTGTGGTCATAGTTTAAATTAACAAACACACAGTATTGATCAGTTATGGATACTATTTGCTAACAGAAGGGAATAAGAGAAAGTGGAAGATGTGTGTGCGTGTGTGTGTGTGTGTGTGTGTGTGTGTGTGTGTGTGTGTGTGTGTGTGTGTGTGGTGGTAGGGGGGGTGCTGCTTACAAGCCAAACAGAGTGCTCTCCAGGGGAAAATGAATATTGGCTCAAACAGGTAGACACATACTCAAAGTTAACTGTAGCTGTTTGCAGACAGTTCAGACCTGGACTGCGCTTTTCTTACAAGAATGTTAAAGGTGGTACCGCAGTTGAATACTTAAGAGTGGTGTTAGGTTCAAAGTTAACTGTAGCTGTTTGCAGATAGTTCAGACCTGGACTGCGCTTTTCTTACAAGAATGTTAAAGGTGGTACCGCAGTTGAATACTTAAGAGTGGTGTTAGGTTGGAGAGACACTGAGCCTTCATGGGGCCTGTAGCAGAGTGGATTGTAGTTTTTATATTAATTAGTTTTAAAATAAAATGAAATAAAATAATTAAACACTCATTTGGTGTGTAGAATCACAAATTCATGGAATCAGGAAGCCACTGTGAGAGGTCTTAATTTTACATACTATAACTATGAACCTACTTGCCTAAATATGGACATTAACACCTATGTGATGTGGAACATCACACCTCTAGTTGCCTACACATGTTGTTATATTCAAAAGCATCTTCTGGGAAATCAACTTAAAAACATAACACAAAGAAATGCACATATTTTTTGAAGAATAAAAGCTATTAAAATGGTACAAGCAGCAATGTAGTGTATGAAGAGTGATGATTACACTCCAATATTTGGAAAAAGACAAACCATTTAAGTGCCAGAATGGCATGTGGCCCGACCTCAACAAATGCTAAGCACCCACTGAGAAAGTTGTTAAGGTCAGGTTCAACGCTAAGCTATAAAATTGGCCCGTACTGACCAGCAAATGACAGTGGCAAAATAAAAATATATTTCTGCCTGCTGTCTGTTCTGGTAATGTGTACCTAAGTTCCTGTAATGAGCTTAGAAAGTTGTTAGAATAACAGGATTTGTGTTTACATTTATTTTTTGAAGGATAATAACTCTGAAAGTCTGATGCATGTTGTTATTTAGTGACTTTAATCCCCAGTGGTTTGTCTGAAAACCAAAGATTTTATGAAGAACAAACCAAAAATATGTAGCAATAATATGTACATTCTGCAAAAATATGGATAGTGGAGAGGTGTGAAAGGTAAGTATAAACATGTTGTACAACATTACACTGCCTTTCTGACAGCATCCCTTAATTGTTTTATGCCTATTATAGCCAGCAAAACACTTTGCGATTTTTCCCCATATCTAGTAGTGGATGGAGCAGATAAAGCTCCATGCACTTCAAAGAATTATAATCATCTGACGGATCATAATACTAAATTATGTGTTCTTGACATGGATCCCATGATTCATCTCTTGAGCTCAACTCTTGAGGTGAATTTCTTGGCATCTATGTCTCAAACACATAAGAAGTGGGTTATGATCTGTGAACTAATCATAATCTCCTATGTTATCAATAAGAAGTCATCTTTGCATTGAGAACAGTCAGTTCAGTCACAGTCTTTATGTCACTACTATATTACATTATCATGAATAGAAAACCAGAGTGATATTTTTATCTAATGTTTTACAAATTGACATATCTTGAAACTGTACAACATAGATGTATTTTGTAAATTTACTTTTGTTAGCCAGACATACGCTTTCACATGACAGCAAAATGTTACTTTCTATGTGCATGCCAACTTAGATACTTACAGAGATATGGAGAATTATGTTTACTTGGATAATTAACAAGATAAATAATGCAGAATTATCTCTCAAGATGTGCAACTTAGAGTGCAAATATCAATGACAGTTTTCCTCAGCATCACCTAAGGTTTCATCTGATGCCATGCAATAGTTTGTATGTCACCCAGTTTTAGAAATTTTAAGTACAAATGGAAATATTTCATAGTTTCATAATTACAAGCAAATAATTACCAATATATCCAGTATAGTGTATTGAAATTCACATTGAAAATGTACTTTTCTTTTTCTCACTGGTGTATTTCACACTATGTGGCTCAATAACATGTAGATCTGTCACTTAAGAAAATATGAATGCAAACCTGAAAAAAGTATGATAAGGGGTAATCAGTCATTAAATTTTCCATGGCAGAACATCTGAGATGAACAATCTCAGTACAATTTTGTTAATTACACATTGCACTTTTTAATAGTCTAATATGCATTTCTGACTCACTTTGTTAAGAATGATAGACCCAGAAAATGTCTAAATGCCATCAGGAGCTATGGATGTTAACTGGAAGAATACAAATAAGGTGCTATAGGCTTGAATGAGTTAGAATAGGGGATAGACATGTAAGAATAGAATGATGGAAATTATACAATAAAGGGTAAATACCATTCAAAAATGTGATTCTAATCAGCATGGCCACTGTAAACTGAGCATATCTGAACAGAAAGAAGACCGGGTGCTACAATGTGATTGAACGACCAACCATTTATCTATTCGGATATCCTCCACTAACATTTCTGGAATACAAAATCCTCCACTAACATTTCTGGAATACAAAAATAAAAAAGGAAAAAACAAAACAGGAGCATCCTGCTAACTAGCAAGCTGTATGCTTCCCCAATGCAAAGCATACAGACACACTTATCAGTTGTGAACCATATAAATGAATAAAATCAATCATGTTACAATAAGCTGAAGTCTGTTAAAACTTTGTGCTGCTAAGTGGTCATTTTAAGTATTGTAGAGAAAACATTTTTCCTAAAAAAGTAACTTCTTCATGGAGCAGAATAGTACAATATACTTCAGAGGAAAAAAAGCACTGCATATTTTGCAACACCTTCTGAAATGGAGATTTCAGTCATTATCACTTCTGTCCTGAATGATATGCCAGAAAACCATATGTTTTATGAGGAGCAAACCAAAAATATGACACATCTGGACACCCTGAGTAAATGTACATACTCAATAGTCCTTAACACAAAAAAAGAAAAAAAAAAGAAAAAGAAAAAACGTCAGAAATAGCAATACAGTGTGCAACCATTCCTCCGATACCTCTCAACTGTTCTTGATTTTCAGGGATGTCCCTGATTTTGACACAAATTTTAGCTCTGTCCCTCTTAATCCAGTCTAAAACTGGCGATTTTTGGAGACATGATGAGGAGTTACTTAATAAATAATGACAATAATTAGATTTGTGGACATAGTTTACTTCAGGAAATGTATATTAATTCAAATTATCTTATTCTGTTAACATCACAAGTTAGCAGTACTAATATTTTAAAAAGTGTCCCTGATTGTCCCAGATTATTTCTCGATTTGTCCCTGATTCTGTTGAGATTTGTCCCTATTTAGTTGAGAGCTATTCCTCCCTAAAAATGGAGCATGTCTCCTATATGTCTGATATACCCCAGACTATGAGAAGCTGGAACAAAAACACTAAAGTCCATTATTTACAAAAGGTAAGACTTTTTCCCTTAAATAATGGGCCAGATTCATGAAGGCTTGCACGGAGTCTAAGAGTAGAGTAAGACTCCATGCAGCCAACATGTCTACCGAGCAATCCAGGAACAGCCGGCAGGGGCGTGCAAGAGAGCTCCTAAAAGTCCTCTTACACGGACAGGGCTAGGTTATAAAAATTACCTCATTTGCTGCTGAAAGGTATGCAAATGAGGTAAATTTGCGATTCAGGAAACCCTAACCTGTCCGAGTAAGAGTAGTGTTATTTGCAGAAATGTACTCCGTTGACAACTGAGTACGGTTCTGTAAATAGCAAAACGGAGCCGTGACAGCTCCAAAAAAAGATGCATCCAGTCGAGGAAGCATGCCAATGGCCAGAAATACAGCCATTGTCAATGTTCACTGATGCAAAATTAAAATAAATAATTTTTTTTATCCCGATCACCGATGTTTAAGCGTAGAGCAGCACCGCGCAAATGCGCTGCGCTGTAAAAACCAGAAAACCAATAATTAAAATCCACAAATGTGGATTTTACAGCAATACGTAATATACAATGTAAGGGAATGGCAGTCCAAAGACAACATGGCTACCGAGTAGAGGTTGCTAAGGGGGGAAGCTCAGTCTAAGAGATGTAACGAAGCATTAGTAGGCAATCCTATGCAAATGAGGGTAAGGATAGTGAATCCCAAGTTTACATAGCAAAAGAGCACAGTCAGTGGAGTGTAGGAGTAGGATAAGAGGTGTAACAGAGTAGAAGATAGGTGACATTATGAGGGGGGTATGTCTGAAAGAAGTGAAGCTCATTGGAGGAGAGTGGCATGTGTCTGCTGTCAGATACTAATCACTGGAAGAGGTGTGTCAACAGGTACCCTAGCTAAAGGCAAGAAATTGAAAGTGTATGCCGTGAACAACACTAAAGTTTCTTGTAAAAGTGCCTGCAACGTGTGCATGCCTGTAAAACCAAGTAAGCCTGTGTGCACACGTGTTCGCCTGTGTGCACGCGTTTTAGCAAGAATAAGCAAGTTGTTGTCCGTGTAAGCATGTGTGCACACATCTGAGCTGGTGTGCGGGTGTTTGCGCTTGTTTGTGTGACGCTGCCCCCCCTGAGGAAACAGAAAGGGAAAAGGAAGCACAACAAATAGTAGGAAGTTAACCAGGGAGGACTAGCAGAGCTAGCTGGTGAAAACAATCAGAATCAGGCAATTACACAGGCAGTACACTAGCCCAGCCCAGCCCAGCACTTAAAACTCAGCAAACAACTTTCCACTATGTTTTTCTCAGAGACACTGCAACACTGCAGTAAGCTAATAGAAGTGAAAACTGAAAAAGCTTTACTGAGACAAAGAAATGTTAGGGGCTGCCATTGCTGTTATAAGGTGACATATTCAACATGCTGAGGGTGGTGACAATGCGAATGCTGCTGAGCAACCCACAGTGAGGAGACAGAGAAGAGTGTACAGGCCCAGGGTAACCTACCAGGGGCTACATGAGCTGGATATAGTGGAGCACTATAGAGTGGACAGAGACCTCATCAGCAAATTTTTGAGCTGTGCAGGCCACGCCTCACACACAGAACCAACAGAGGGGAACCCATCCCAGTGGAAACCAAGGTATGTGTTGGCCTAAGAATACTAGCAACAGGTACCTTCCAGAGACCAACTGTCGTTATGATGGGGATTTCACAGGCATCAGCATCCAGGGTACTGCACCGGTTCCTGAATGCCATGTCAGCACATGTCAGTGATCATGTATATTTCCCCAATTCCCGTGAGGTATTGGCCAGCAATATGCGTCTCTTCCAGCAAATAGCGGGATACCCTGAGGTAGTGGGTGTAATAGACTGCACGCACATTCGCATCAAAGCACCAGCTGGTGAGCGGGGTAGGGTCTACTATAACCGCAAGGGTTTCCCCTCCATCAACTGCCAGGTTGTGTGTGATGCCCAGGGCATAATACTGAATGTGTGTGCTGGCTGCCCTGGAAGCTACCATGACTCCCATATCTGGCATCTGACACAGCTGTACCAGACATTTGCCAATGGGGACATCCCTCATGGTCACCTAGTGGGGGATACTGGATATGCACTCGAGCCGGGGCTGATGACACCCATCAGAAATGCACACACACCTGAACAGGAATGCCATAATGAGGCACACGCACAAACACGAAATGTAATCGAGCGTGTGTTTGGGCTGCACAAGTCATGATTCCAGTGCCTGGACACATCTGGTGGAGCCTTGCAGTACTCACCAACTACATGTACCCAAATAGTCATGGTATGTGCTATGCTACACAATATGATACTGTGAAAATAGCTGCAGCAGGAGCAGCATAGTGCCGGGCCCAACAGCCCCCCACCATTGCCAAGGCCATCACAGGCAGAGCGTGACTCGGAGGAGGAACAACCTGAGCCTTCCCCAGTAGGCAGAAGGAGGCATGCCCAGTATGCTTTGGCCATGGCAAAGAGGCAACGCATAGCATATACACTGGCTCAGTAGGAATCCTGGAAATGATACCTCTCTCCGACTTGCACATATAGTAAAAGGGATGCCTAATTTGACACTACCTGTTAACAAACATGTATAGGGAGTGTAAAATGTGCATCCGACATAGGCAGCCCTGCAGCACCACCTAAGGCATGATTGCCATGTGTTAAGCAATATAAAGCAGTGCCAAACAGCTCTTACCACTATTTAGTATATGTAAACAAAATTGCACACACTAAGTAGCACAACTTCAGGCAATGTTGAGCAATATTGGACACCGTTCAGCAATGTTGGTTAACATTGAGCAATGTTGTGCAAGTTTGGTCAAAGTTGGGCATAGTTCAGCAAAAGCAGGTAAACATGGTCATATTTGCTTCACTGTTCCTGAAGCAGTCTGTTCTGCCCAGTATGAAAATATGAAGCAGTGACAGTCCTCGAATGCAGGATACTGTGCACTATTGTATAAACCAAACGAATATGAGCTGTAGGAATCACAAGTTCAAGGCTAACGAAATAAAATGAAATTTAATAAAGTAAGCACACGCTTTCGGAGGGCTCAATGGCACTCCTTCCTCAGACAAAGAAAGTCAAAATTCCAAAATTACAAGCTCTTGTATATACAAATTACTTATGTTAATTAGATGTGTTCAAACAAGCAAATTAAGCAGGACTAATAACCCCATTAAAGGGGTATATTCATACTACTGACACCAAGAATCAAACTAAACGCATTCACCTTAAAAAAATGTATTGAGCCCTCCGAAAGCGTGTGCTTACTTTATTAAATTTCATTTTATTTTGTTAGCCTTGAACTTGTGATTCCTACAGCTCATATTCGTTTGGTTTATTTGGTTTGTCGTTTTGTTCGTTTAGTGCTTCTTGTTTGTTTATTCACTGTGCACTATTGTCATAGTACAGAACGACTAAACCATGACAGTATGTCAGTGGTCAGCTTGTATGAAGAAATGTTGATAAGTCTATGCAAAGTATCTCATGGAAACCTTGCAGGCATAGCATAATCCCTGTCGAGTTAAGACACAAAGGTGAGGCCTGCAGTAAGAATAGAACCTGATTTTCAACACACATATAGTATAAATGTTAATATTGGTAATGTTCACACACATCAACAAATGTAGTGGACCTCAGACATCAACATACTGCAAGGTCACACTGGGCATGCTCACACACTTGAATAAATGAGACAAATGTCAGTCAACAAAACACTGAAAGGCCGAACTGGGCATGCTCACACACTTAGGCCATGTCTGAGTACAGCAGTGGGCCACACATATCCGGCAGTTGCATGTGTTAACCCAGAAACCTCGCACTATTCACCAATCTGCCTTGTGCACACAGTTATATGACAACAGACACATATATAATATAGTAGAATCCTGTCATAATCAAATATGTTATGCAGATACTTAGGTTGTTCATAGAAAGTGGGAAAGCAAAGAAGAAACAAAACCTGCAATCAGTACCATCAATGAACAATGTGCATCCCGAACATTATCATAGGTTCAGAGGTTGATACTAGGCTATCTGCTCTAGGGCATGTATAAGCCTAGCCAGAGTGTGTTTGGCTTTTGCAACCCTGTTAGATTAGTAGACTGTGCCTGTGAATAGTAGGTCACACAAGATAGACCACATATGTTTATTTTATTGTGCCTCTGTCTAGCAGGGACCCAGAACATATCCCAGGGCTAAACATACGATCACCCATCCACTTGTCAAGATGTCTCCTGTAGGTGGTCAGTGGGGGTCTCTGTGAATGTGGGACTGGGATCTCATTCCAGAGTGAGTGGAGCCTCTGGGATGGGAATCTGCCCCTCCAGCATGTCCTATTAAGTATCAGTGCTGATGTTTCCATCCCTGGAGCGTGTAGCTGTAAGGGACTTTGATATCCTGAGGTGGAGCCTGTCCATTAATTCTGTGATGGACATGGCTTTAAACAACAGGCACAGATCGCATCCGAGTAGGCAGTAAGCGACTGAGTAGAGCTGGGGTTACCATAGCCAAACTGCGCATATCATCTGTGTGAGTCCCTGGATCTACTTGGTTAGGTACTTTTGTGGACATTACAGTTGCTGCAGGTGTCGGGTAAGGTACATCCGAAATGGGGCATTATATCCAAGCATGCGCCTGATGAGTATAGGGGCACAATGACCCCACTTGATCTAGATGTGAAACCCTATGGGATAAGGTGGGCTATATAGAAGGTCTGTCTAACAACATTGGCAACATGATTGTCAAAGGCGAAAGTACTAACTACTCATGTTCCCAAATCACAAATAACACCCACCGTATGTGATGTGTCATCACCTATGTGGTAATGTGTGGGCACGTTGTTATTACTAAAGGGGATGACTATGCATCTAATGGAAAGTAGCTGTAGGCCATGGCTCTGGCACCAGTTATCCATCTCTGTGAGACCCTTTTTGAGGATGCTTGTGCCAGCTGGGGAGTTGATTATGGCACACAGTTTGCAGTCATCTGTGAACATGGTCAGCCATATTCCTCCTTTGTTAGCCTGTACGTCTGAGAAATATATACCGAACAAGAGAGGTCCCAGGACTGAGCCCTGTGGGATGTAACATGTAACTGGTGTATAGTCAGACATGGCACCTGCAATACTGACCATGTGGGTTTTATCCATGATCTAGTTAGCAATCCATCTTGTGACATATGTGTAGATATTGAAGCCATTGAGCTTATGTATAATGCCCGAGTGGGGTATTGTGTTGAACTGTTGTGCGAGCTCCAGGTAGGCTGTGTGGACAACCTTCTCTACGTCTATGGACCTGGTAACTGTTTAAAGACGTCAAACAGGTTCAAGAGGCAAGATCTGCCCACAACAAATCCAAGTTGTGTAGGATCCAGTGTCTGTAGGTTACCGATGTCTATGTGTATGGATTCCATGACGCTATGCTCCATAGCTTTGCAGACTAGGATAGTTAGGTTTACAGTGCGATATTGCCCAGTGTCCCTTGTGGCACCACCTCTGTGGAGCGAGAGCACTGTTGCTGTATGCCATTCTTTGGGTACATATCCTGTAGTAACTCTGATACTGAACAGTGACTTAATGTGAGTGTTAAGTTCATCATGAATCTCGTGTAAGCCGCAGGCCGGGACACCGTCTGGTCCCATTGATGCTGTATTGTCTGCTATGGAGAGGGCAGCACTCACCTGTTCATCTATGATGTCAGGGAGGCTACACCCTGTTGGGATGGATATTTGCACTTTAGGGGGGATGGGGGGGAAACATTTCCACTGAACCTGTTTGCCAGGATGTTGGCAATGTCAGTGGGTTCAGTGTATGTTTTGTCATTATGCAGTAACTCACAGCATATCTGTGAGATCCCACCCAGGTCCATGACATAACTAAAGAAGGCCTTGTGATTGTCCTTAGTGTCTGTTGCAAGTGTCAGTTAGAAGCGGCCCTTAGATGAATCAACAAGTGATCATAGCTTTTTCCTAGTACTGATCAGAGATGCCTTCCTTTTTGGGATTGTGCTCTATCATGTGGTAGCCTCCTCCTGTCGTTGTATAGCTTATTAATGGCCGTGGTCCACCAGATAGGTCCCCTGCCTTTGGAGGAGTGAGTCTTGTAGTTATCTGGGATAGCACGATCCATGCATTCCAGTAGTTGTCCATAGAATGCGTTTGTAAAGGATTAAGTGGTCTAAGCCATAATTATCACTGTCCCAGTGTCTTTGACGGATACCACCTCGGTTTGTAGAAGTGTGATGTTTGCTAATGAGAAGTACTTCACTGAGATCACCTAGGATGGGGGTGTGGACAGGATATGTATGTCCAGTGAGATAAATGTATGGTCTGGCCTTAACAATGAGGGGTATACCTCTGGTGTGGAACATAGAGTTCCCATGTTGGTGATGATCATGTCCCACATGTTTTACCCTCTTGTGGTTTTGGTGACCAGTTGTGCCATAGCATTTGAGTCTATAAATCCTAGCAACTGTTGTGCGAGGGTGTTTGTGCTTGAGTAGTATTCACAGGCAATGTTTGTGTATTTGAAGTCACCCAATATAATGGTGTTTGGAGAGACCTTCATATTCCCCAGTGTTCCCAGGAATACCGAGTGTTGTTCCTGAGTTCGGGAGTGTGGTCTGTAGCAGTCTACAAACTGAAGTGCAGTTTGGGCCACTGTTAGTTGCACATGTACGTTCTCCGATGCTTTGTGCAGTGCTACTAACCTGGAGGTGTGTGTATGTTTGATGTATATGGATACTACCCCTATTTTTGTTGGCCGGTCCGAGTCTTTTGTCCGAAAAGCATGGTATGAAGTAAAGCCTGGAAGTGCTGGTGTGCTTTTGGGAGCCTGAACCAGGTGTCTGTTACTGCACATATATCGACAGTCTCCATACTGAGGAGAGCCCTGAGTGCGTGCATTCTGAGGGTTAGACATCTGTTGTTGAGCAGCATCACTCTCCATTTCTTTTACCCTGTAACGTCTATGGAGGTGGTTTTGTCTTCTGAGCCTCACTTAAAACAGTCACTATGGGGGTGGCAAGAGCCTTAGCCAGTATTTGAAAGCCTAGGGGTGACAGGTGCATGGCATCCATAGCAAAGCTACGTGGCATGTTGAGCATGTAATCCCAGGCTGACAGACACTGGATCCCCTTTGAATGACACCAAAATGTTAGCCAACTGTTAAAAGTGATCAGTTTGTCTGTATAC
This sequence comes from Protopterus annectens, assembly GCF_019279795.1. Taxonomy (NCBI): domain Eukaryota; kingdom Metazoa; phylum Chordata; order Ceratodontiformes; family Protopteridae; genus Protopterus; species Protopterus annectens. The sequence continues at coordinate 942,975,023 of NC_056735.1, forward strand.
TGTGACATCATTCTTGGTGAGGGTAAGATGCTACACAAGGTCAGGATCATACTGGCCTGGGCTACATGATCAGAGAGCTCCTCCATGTCTCCTGTCATGTAGTCCAGGGAGGAACGTCTGAGGGTTTACACACCAGCATGGACAATGATGGAGCCATATTTGTACTTGCTTTGGAGTGACCTGAGTGCATGTGTTATGTGGCAGATCCTGGCACCCGACAGACAGCACAAAGTGACCTTCTCCTTGTTCAGCCTGGAGAGTGGGACGTCAGTGTGTCTGACAATGAGTCACCTATGACAAGTGTATTAGGTGTGTTGTTTAGCCCTAAGGGCAGTGACTGTGTGGCGCACTGACTTTGTGAACTATGTGATATGTGTGTATAGTTGTGATTTAGCAGTTGTTTGGGTGTCTGCTTTGGATGTCTCTGCTGCTTAGGCAGGGTATATTTAGAGCCTCCGAGTATGTTTTTGTGTGGTAATGCATTTGGTTTGCTGTCATTATAGGTCCATGTGAGACTGGATTTGTGGTGTGTGTGGTTACCTTCACCACCTGATAGACTGTGCCAGTCACAGGTTGAGAGAGCTCAACCTCCTGTTTGTCTATACAGTTGCATCTCTCACATATATCTGAGTTTGTTGGTAGGAGGACAGGGTTGTCTGTGTACATAAGGCAGTTGTAACATTGCGTCAAAATTCCAATATGCATCAGCTGGACTGGAGAGTACACACAAAACCGACCTTTGGACATGTCAGGATATTATGATGACATACTCTGTTGACTGATCACAAAGGATCAGTAGTGTGTTAAGTGTGTAAAAGAGTATAACAGGGGTTTAGTGGTCAGGTTTGTCATTGTTTTGGAAAGAGTATCTGCGAAGGAGTACAGACAGAACCATGACACCTACTTCAGCTATGTCAGAAATAGCAATGTACACTCATATATGTCCTGAGTCAGGGTCAACTGTACCTGACTGACAATGCCGACATCCTGTCAGACAGGCCCATACATACATACATACCCACCTCCCACTGACAAAAGGCCCTAACATCATACCAGGAGATATCACATGTAGAATGGGTAAACTGTTCCTCCCAAAGCCGAATGAATGGCATCACTTGGGTAACATTGTTTCCCCATATGTGTCATAAGTGAACAACAGAACAAACAGACCCTGCACCTGAACAGTCTGTTGAGCCTCACCCTCTCTACAGGATCTTACACTGTTGAATGTGTTACAGCAACATATGGCACACCCCACAAGTGTTGGTGCACAACAGACCATGGGAACTATAGTCCTATAAGCCTATGAAGTCTGAACTTCTAGGCCATGGAGTCCATAATGATTGCAGTCAGAAACAGAGCTATTGTAATCTGACAAACACACCCTAAAAAACTGTGGTATGTTAATGAGCGGATCATGTTCCCCAAACCTGCTAGATTGTTTTCAAGGCAGCCACCCAGGACATACATCACTGAAAGGAGCTACACATGTCCCACATAGACTTTGAATAGCCCTTTATCAACATCACAGACACATGCTGTATCCACAAAACCAACAATCTGTGCATAAATATGTATTGTCATATGAAGGAATGACAATTTGTCCACAGATAGATCACACAAGTTAAGAATTGTGGAGTCCTGTTCAAGCTGTTTACACCTGCTGACCCACATGGTTAATTCCTGGGATTGCATAAAACAAAGTGCGCACACATTACCATGTCCAGTCTGATGATGTTAGCATCCTACAAATATAGCAGGAGAATAAAAAACACCCAGTAAAGCATATAGCGCGTTGTGTTAATGCATATTTTTCTAGTTTCATAATATAGATAGGGGTTTGAATCCTGCAATTGCTGTGTGTGTGTGTGTGTGTGTGTGTGTGATCCCCTTTGAGAGGAATGGCCTTTTTGGAGACTGTGAAAACACAGCAAAAGAGGTGATTTCCTCTTTGCCAACTCAGATGATGTCAGTATCCCACAAATACAGCAGTGGAAACAAAAGCTCCCAAAAAAGCATATAGCGCATCGTGTTAATGAGTATCTTCCCTAGAGCTGTATAGTTACTTAGGGGTTTGAATCCTGAGTGTGTGTGTGATTCCCTTTGAGAAAAGTGGCCTTTTTGTAGACTGTGAAAACACAGCAAAAGAGGTGATTTCCTTTTTGCCAACTCTGATAATGTCAGTATCCCACAAATACAGCAGTGGAAATGAAAACTCCTAATAAAGCATATAGCGTGTCGTGTTAATGCGTATTTCCCAAGTGTCATGACATAGTCAGGTATAGGTTGAATCCTGCAAATGCTGTGTGTGTGTTTGTGTGTGTGTGTGTGTGTGTGTGTGTGTGTGATTCCCTTTGAGAGGAGTGGCATTTTTGGAGACTGTGAAAACACAGCAAAAGAGGTGATTTCATCTTTGCCAAGTCTGATGATGTCAGTATCCCACAAATATAGCAGTGGAAATGAAAGCTCTCAGTAAAGCATATAGCATGTCATGGTAATACGTTCCTCTCTAGTATCATAACATAGTTAGATAGGGGTTTGAATCCTGCAATTGCTGAGTGTGTGTGTGGGGGTGTATGTGTGTCTAATCTTATGAGAGGAGTGGCCTTTTTGTAGACTGTGAAAACACATTAAAAGAGGTGAATTCCCCTTTGGCCGGTTTGATGATGTCAGTATCCCACAAATACAGCAGTGGAAATGAAAACTCCCAGTAAAGCATCTAGCGCTTCATGGTAATGCATATCTCTCTAGTATCATAACATAGGTAGGGGTTTGAATCCTGCAATTGCTGAGTGTGTGTGTGTGACATTGTTGATCAATGTGTTGTGGGTTTTGCTTTTACTTCTGTATGACATATCAGTAAAACAACAGTATGTGCATTGCACACTTCAGGTTTCTGTGTGGCAAATACACATATGTACATGTGACCTAAATTGGTAACTGTGTGGCCAAGACATATATGTACATGTGACCTCAATCACTTCATTGGTGTGAAGCCTTCTTTCAACATGACTATATCTGTCACCATTGACAGTTGTTGCTGCTGCTTCTCAGACCGTAGGTCACATATGTATGTATGTGACAAGTCCAGCCACTGTAGTGATCTGTGCCCTAGGTCATCTGTGTCACACACACACATGACAGTTGCTATAGAATAGTGTGATTGAGGGTGTATGCCTGGGGCATATTTCAGACATGTTTAAACACAACACAGTCTGTCAATAATGACCATTCATTATAGGTATACAACAACTCCGTGGATATGCATACAGACCAATTATTGCTTATGTGATACACTGGGGGACATCAGCATACCTTTGGAAATGTGGATATCAAAGGACAGATGACAACACATGTGGTTGTATGTACACATCGGTACCCCTGCTACATGTTGTATGCTACTACCAATGTGGTACTGTCAGGATACTATGTGTAGTAAATGTGGATGACTATGCTATAGTTGGCTCATAGCTTCACAACATGGGTTTGTCAACAGGTATCTGTCTGTATGATACCCTTGTGGAGGATAGGTGTCTAATCCGGGGAATGCATTGTAGGCCACTGTATGTATTACCAGATGTGGACAGACATATCCCTAGTGTATATGCTTGTACCTAGGATGGACACATGCCGAACAGGAGTGGTCCCGGGAATGTGTGGTGGTCAATACCACTGGTAACTGGTATAGTACAATACCAGAATGATTCTAACGCTACTGTGTATCCTACAGCTGTGTGTCAGTTGTCAAGACATCATCTAACGATTGGTTAAAATCAGGCTGTTGAGGTTATGTACACTATCAGAATGCTAACCAATGACCGATATTAACAGTATCACCCACAGCATAGCGTCATACCATGTCATACACACATGTGTACCCAAGTTGTGACATATGTGTAGTGAAATGCATATGGGACACCAATAGGAAATATGAAGTGTTAACACTGTGTAATACAGGGCATGTCACCCTTCCCATGTGCCCACCATGCACGTACATGCAAACAGTGCACCTCCACTATTGTTCACAAATGTACACCTTGAAATCTGTACTGCACACATCACACACTTAACGTCCACTCACCGACATATGCTGCAGTACCACACACATCAGCCAACTGGCACATGTGCGGACAATCCATGTTTGGAATTAACACTGGTGTAAACAATACTACATTGATAATCATTGCTTTGATGCATCATGCCTGCTCAGATATACCTACAAGGATATCATTACACTTTACTGTTGACAACATGCTAACATTGTTACACTGCTATTAGGTCACCCTGTGCATCAGCACCATGTTATCCTGTTCCTGCATCAATGTCACAGATGACAGGAGGTGGCACAGTTTCATCATATGCACAGGGTGTGTTATTGTTTTTCCAGAGCCCGACAATGAACCATCCAATCGACATGTATGTGTGTGTGTGAGGGACAACAGTACAGTATGGGTGAGTGTTGATGTAATGTGTGTGTGTGAATGTGTTAGCCCTAGGTGTTGGTAATATGTGTGTGTCTGCATGCACACAGTACCCCCTTGTGGCTGCAAAATACGGGAGGTTGTGTGACAGCCACAGACTGTACCTGCCAGGCTGTACAGATCACTGTCTCCGGCCACGGACACAGTACCTGTGCCTGGCAGGGGTGAAACGGACAGTATCGGGTACTAAGCCAGACTGAGTACTATCGTTAGAGGCAGAGAGATGTTGATTGGACCCATGTCCCTGCTGGGACTGGCCAGAGCCATGTGCACATGGTTGTCTCGGACGGTCTACTGACAGCCCAGCCACAACATTGTTGGGGCTGGTACTGCCACTATGGGAGCGGCTGGCACTTGTGTGTTGTCCGCGATGACTGCCAGCTGATGATGTTGCTGGCATACATCCATGTCGACATCCCAGTCGTCCTGGACTGTCCTGGCACATGGACATTACATTGCGGAGGACATCTAGTGTCTCCCCCCAACATCTATCAATGATATCGGTGTAATTGCGGATGGCACCAGCAAGGTCACGGATACTGTCATTGATCGCGGTGTTATGAGCCCTCTTAGTTCCTGCCTGGTGTACCGTTCCATACGTGCCTGTGCTTGCATCACAGCCCAGAACATACCTGAGGTTGTGAGACCTGTGCGGGCACGTCTGCCAGAGGCATTACGACCAGCGGTGCTCCCACGAGAACCCCTGGACATATGCCTATGTGGTACCGTTCCTGGTGTCTGGGCATGGCTGCTGTGTGGGGTTGCATGTGCCATAGATACCACACTGTCCTGGTCAATGCCTACCGTATGCTGTTCCTCACCTAAGGCCATTGGTGTTGAGGGATGTATTGGCAGTATGTATGTGCAAATAGATGGGGTGGAAAGCTGTGTACTGTCGATTGGCGGACCAACGACAGACCCTGTCAAACATGCCTGTGCCACAACACATGTATCATCATGTTCACTATTTGTGGCAGTGACCTCAGGTTCCTTGCTGCACCCATCCAACAATACCTCAGCACCTGTGAGAGGGAGACAGGAAGCACACTTTAACATCTGTACAGGATGTTCGCACACATGCACACATGAACACATGCACACATGCACACATGAACACATGCACACGTACGCTGGAGCGTACATATGAACATCCACTGGTGTACACATAGATATGCATATCAGCACATATACAGTCCACCTTTCATGGTGGGAATATCAATCATGCAAAGGTTGAGGGGGATACAGTTATGTAATGATATTGCACAGTCTTGTGCAGAATGCATGGAAGGTGTTCTCAGTCCATATATCTTTAGCAGAACCCCCTATCTGGAAGACTAAAAACCTAACAAATCATACCCATGGCATTTGAACAACACATGTCATATGCCAGCACTGTACGCTGTCTTGTTTGACACACACTACAACCTACATATAAATATACACATAACAACCTGCACCAACATATAAATGTCTGCCCTTCACAAACAGTTGCAGTATGTCCCTTGGTCTATGCACATGTTCAGATGCTTATAAATCAGACACATATGTATCTCGCCATATGTGTGTGCCATACAGACACAAGGTCCACACTGTTGTAAGTCCGTACACCTCACGGATGACCTGTTGGGCCTTGCTACAACATGGACAGTTGTCACATGTGTGCATACAGTAATAGTACAAGGGTATATATAGCTGCAAATGATACATTGCTATACTAGCCTGCTACAACAGTTGCCAATGCTAAGCTACACATTATGTGACTATCATGCATGTCTTACTCTGTGACATCCAAGTTTATATAGGTGTTTGCACTACTCCCCCAAACTGCCATTAAACGCAGTACTGTACAGACCATAGATAACATGTTCAGATGTTTGATATGTAATGTTGAGCTACATATGTCACACTTATGTCCCACTGCACACAGCTACACACCAATTTCTCCATGGCAGTACTTATGCATGGCATCAGTGCATACATACCTAATACTGCCACATATGCATGTTTCAGAGGATGTACACTACTATTCATAAACATCTAGTACTTGCTGGTAACTACAAACTGTTACATATCTGTATGTCCCTTTCAGGTCAGTCTGTGTATGCTTTGTCAGTTTTTTTTAATTAGGTAAAGATACCTACTTATGTTTACTTTGTGCTTATTTATTTTTTCTTAATTAATAGCTTTAGTTTTGATTAGGTATATATATTCATTACCTAATTTTAAAGTATTTTCTAACATGCTACTGTCTGCAGGAGCTGTTCACTTGCCTAAACATGCAATGTAATGATTGCCTGTGGGGATAGCAACTACAATCTGCTTTTATAGGTATCTGTGCATGTGCATGCGATGCCCTCTGCACCAATTGTTGCCCAGCATTTGGTAAATGCATACAGCCTGCTGAGTGGTAATTGCAGTACTCACTGTCATAGCAACCCAATGCTATAAATTACTAAGGTATGTAGGTGTAGCCCTTTCAGATTTCCAGAGTGGGCCCATGCTTATTTGCTGTGGACACTGTTGTGTAAGTCAGAAGGTTGGTATACGTCTTATAAATGAAGCTAGAGGTGTAGATAGTGCTGTACATGTTGTACTCAGACCTGACTGTTGCCACTTCCAGTACTGAGCTATCAGTGTAGAGTTTTACTCACCACTACAAATGCTTACACAACATTTATGTGACTATATAGTTTCTTTTCTACTCATATAATTAACTGCCATACAAATTTAGTTATTGAGACGTATTCTTTTTGGCACATGAACTGTTTGTGAACTGTTATACTGGGAATATTAATGTACTCACTTCTGCAGGGTTTGTGTTTTTTATTGTTGACATTAGCACAGGGTTCGCAGGACAACTGGACAATTCCAGTACTGAGTATGCCTAACTACACACTTGGTAGACCCTAAACACACAAGTATCTTTTAATTGTGGGGGGGTGCTTACATACAGAGAGCATGATGTATTAATGTGTGAATATTATCTTACTGGACTTACAGGATTGGTGTGTACCTGTCAGTTTATCAGGGCAGGTGGTCTGTCTGCATAGTTCCCAACTGTGTACCTATCCAGATGGTAGCCAGAGGTTACACTGTCATTCTTTGTCTGTGCAACTCACAGGTGTTTTCAGCATTGGTACAATGGCATTGTTACAGTTAGTTGCTACCAGTACATGGCTACATCCATTGGTATTTCTGTGTTGTACTCCTACATAAGGGTATGCTTGTGGAGGTCCTACCAAAGCTATTTGCAGAATGTGTAACAGCAGTATAGCCTATATGCCTGTGTTTTTGTGCCTCTGCCAGGCCTATGGAACACTCAGATACATCTTTGCATTGAGTCAGGGATAGGTAGTTGAAAGTGAGGTACACCTTACACATAATAGGGACAGTAGGTGTAGACTTCAGTGAAGCAGTGCATATGGATTAGTACTCCTTTCATGAAGTACAAGCGGTGTCTACTGTTATTATTGTCAGTATTCATTGTGTAATAGCCCACCTTTCTGACTGATGTCAGTACTTTTCTGAGAGATTCGGAGGGACACAGCTAAAATATGTTTCACAATCAGGGACATCCCTGGAAAGTTGTCACAGTTTGGAGGTATGGCCTCTGCCCTACTCAGATATGCCAGTGTTTGTCCTGCTGTGATAATGTGTGGGGGTTGTAAAGTGCCTCTGTAACATTATTTTCTGCTTGAATGACTGCTTCTCACATCACACTCATGTAATGCAATTCCGCAACAATTGCTGGTAAAGATCCACAGAACAAGCTTTGTGTTATGGCCTTCCTATTTTTCCTTTACATTTACTCATTGTAATGCATGATATATTTTTTGCAGCACCAAGTTATTGTATATCTGTTGTGGCTTAGTGGTACTTCATGCAATCTAATGTGTCTAAGGTCTGAGGTTCGAGACTGACAGAGGTATTCTATTTTGCTGCTGAACAGAACAAGGGCCCCAACACAGAGTGACTAAGGCACTTTTAAGCAGTTGTAAGTGGGTTTGCGTGGGTTTGTGTGACGCTTAGTGATGCTTAGTTAAGCGCACACATGCGCACAGTCGCTTAAACCCGCTTACTATTGCTTAAAAGTGCTTACTCCCGCTAACCCCCGCGCTAAATTCTTTGAAAGAAAAGAAAATGGGGAGATAGGAAAGTGGTGAAAAAGGGGGCACAAAGAGGGAAAGACAGTAGGAAAACAAGCTCGGGATGTGCAGGACAGGTGTAGGGAAGGTCCATAGCTGCCCATTTCTTTACCAGCAACAGCTGTGCATATGTTGCAAATTTGGAGTGAAATTTGAAACCTTCCATCCCTGAGAGAGGGGTGAGGACAATGAAGTATGTTGTACTGCCAATTATAATTATCAGTTTACATGTCCAGTGGACATGTGTGCAAAATGAGCAGCTATGCATGGAGGGTAATTTTTTCGTGGGTACAGATTGCCGTTTTTTTTTTTTTTTTCAGGTGAGAGTGGAAAGTGAGGTAGAGGAAGTAGGTATATTTGGGGAGGTAGGTTGGGTAGGTAAACAGACAAGACAAACAAGATGCATACAGGGGCGGTGTATGACACATGGGGCGGGTGAACACAATTGACGGGGATGGATGTTTGGAAATCGCAAGCCCATGAGCCCACAGATGGTAACAGTGGGACTGAGATCCCCACATATGGGCAGTCATCACTGAACCTTCACAGACCCGAGGGTCGCTGTGCTGGGGGCTGCATAGGAGGGGCAGGCTCACCCACAAGTTGCGCCACTCTCGCCTCGAGCTGGCGTAGTGGATCAGTGACTAGACACTGGATCTCCCTACGCACCACAACCAGGACCCTTTGGAGGGTGACAGGAGGCCCTTCTCCACTCACGCTTGCAGGGAGGGGACAAGCCCCATCCCCTGCAGCGCTTCCACCCAAAGGTGGCACAGGACCAATGGAGGTGGGTAGCCCGGGCTGGGCACCAGACCTGCTGGTGCCAGGTGCAATCGCCAGCTGAGGAGGGACAGGTGGGTCCGCTGGGACTGGCCTTCCAATACGTTCTGTGATTAGGTGTGTTTAATTACAACATAGACAACAGCATTCCAAATTAGTTGTAACAGCATGCAGTAATATTCCCATTAACCCAACACACCAGGGTTACAACAGTTGAACAGCAAGCATAACACATGCATATATTGAACAACAGTGGACATTACAACAGCATGCAGGGATGATTGGTGGCAACAGGCCACCAAGATTGTGGTGTTTTAACAGGGGACATGCATCAAAGTAAATGCAGATTTTATAGAACAATAGGACATATGTCCCAACAAATGTTTTGAGATTAGACATACCCATTGAGGTGTGGAATTGCATTGTTTATGCACATGGAGTAGGGTGTAAAAAGAAACCTCCATTAACATCTTATTAGTACTTTAACTCTACACTACATTCCTATTGACTGCAGGTGTATATCCCCTATATGTATTATTACACTAGGCAACATGCATTAGATTGCGTAATGGGTTTGGCTAGTTCATTATATTCCTGACCTATATCTGACATAGTAACTGTCCAAGATGCAGATGTTACTGCTACATACTTGTATTTTATTTATATATTTATGTATCTGCACATATGGATGTGTTCACATGACATTTTCACTTGATTTTCCACAGAACCCTACATTTCATGTAGCACACTCACATTTCTGGAGAACACCTTGACAAGCTACTCATGTGCCAGATTTACCTATGCATGTCAGCCATTTAACAACTGTTGAGGACTGTTACATGCTTCACAGCTACTGGCACTTCCTTCATCCACTTTATATGAGACTGCACAACTGTGGGTTGTCAGCGCTTAATACAACAGTAATATTTATTTAATGCAAGGGTACAACAACATTTCTAAGTAACTGACACAGACACACTCCAAGTATTATACCTTTCTTATTCACATTAAAACTATTTTCTACAGGCTCTCTCTTTTATTTGATATTGCAGTGCATACAGTAGACCTATTCAGGACATATTATACCTTTATTGATAGGTTACAACACTCTTTTTCAGGTTCCCTCACTTATTTTATATGACAGTACATGCAGAGATAGTATTCCAGACATATTTTACCTTTATTAATGGGTTACTACACTCTATTCCTGCCTATCTGACTTATGATATCTAACAGTACATGCAGAGGATTTATTCAGGGAATAAATGTTATATGCTTCACAGCTACTGCCACTTCCTTCATCCACTTCTTATGGGACTGCACAACTGTGGGTTGACAGAACCTAATACAACAGTACTATTTATTTATTGCAAGGGTACAACAACATTTCAAAGTGAGTGACACAGGCACACTCCAAGTATTATACCTTTATTAATTACATTGAACACTCTTTTCTACAGGCTCTCTCCTCTATTTGATATTACAGTGCATACGGAAGACCTATTCAGGACATATTATACCTTTATTGATAGGTTACAACACTCTTTTTCAGGCCTTATATGTTATGACAGTACATGCAGAGATAGTATTCCAGACTTATTTTACCTTTATTGCTGGGTTAGTACACTCTATTTCTGGATCACTGACTTATGTTATATAACAGTACATGCAGAGGATTTATTCAGGCCATTTTATTGCTGTATTATTAGGCTACAACACTTTTGTCATGCTCCCTCACATATATCATATAACAATACATACAGAATAATTACTAACCTGCCTGGTGGCGCAGCCTTAGCAGCCTATCTGCATAGACTTATTGATTCATAGCACGAACACATGCAGCTGTGAAGTAAATGAAGGGATATTGAGACATACCTATCCATTATTTAGACTATATTAGCATGTCTTACATACTGCATTCCATGGCTACCTACTTAGTAGTGGGGCATCATGCATATGACGGGCCTCCTGGATCCATTGGTTCAGAAGATCCTGCTTCTGTATCTTCAGGTCTGCATGGTGGTGACGGACCTGCTCACCAGTCCGAGGGACGCCTGTGGCACTGGTGAGTTCATGAGCCAACCAGTTCCAAGCCTCTGCCTTATATTCCAAACCATGTATTTTGACTCCTCGATGCCCCAGCGTTGTGCTCTAAAGCGAGTACCCTCTCCAGCACCACACATTCTAACTGCAGATGAGAGCTACAATCAGTTATGGTGAGTATTCCCGCCTATGGAGCTTAAATATGCCGCATTTCTCGCACTTTTTTGTGATTTGCCATTTTTGCAAATTCTCGGCTGACTGCAGTCCTGCTTAGCAATGGTTAATCTAACATTTATAAGTATATATATATATATATATATATATATATATATATATATATATATATATAATAGTGGTTCAGTACTTTGATTATGGTGCACAGTGTCCTGGGTTCAAACCTTATCATTGCTTTTTATTTTACTATTGTCCAGACAGGTTAGGGGGTGTGGCTGTGTTTAAGTAACTTTGCTCTACGTTGCTCCACGTTGCCCGACGGTGCGCTGGTTGGCACGGCGCGCACCTCCACACAGTCCGATTGCGCTGGGTAAAGCGCTATTTAGTTATGGGCAACTACATTGTGCTGGGTAAAGCGCGATTTAGCTATGGGCAACTACATTGCGCTGGGTAAAGCGCTGATTAACTGTGGACAATTATATGTCAGGGTCCTTTATAAATTTACATTTTGTTCACTGATACATAGGCTATTTCAATGCTTTTTAGTAAAAGTTTTATCATATATGTCAGGAATTATTTCATATACTCATTTTTAACATAAAATAGGAAGGGGAGTGGTGGGACTCAAACCGCGAATGCCTCCTCTTTGTGCGAACGCTCTATCACTACGCTATTACACATTTCTTATTATGCTCTTCCATGTCGAGATTGCTAACTGCAGCTAAGCAATGGGCACACTCGCTCACACACGCGCAAATACGGGCAGCTATATTGGGAATTAGAAAAAAAAAATTAATGTTTTACTTTTTATAACTGTGCTGGGGGTTTACAATGTCAGGGAGTGTGGTGTTGGGTAAATGAACATTTGAGCGGACTCGCTCTTGTGTGTTGACATTTTGCATTTCACACACTTGCAGGGGCGTGGACCTTTAGACTGCTTGGCAGTCGGACACGCCCCCTGCTTGCCTGCACGGTCCGTGTTAGGCTTGGGGTAGTCACCATGCCCTCATGAATATTCATGGAATGCTGATGTCATACTGTTCAACTGCAGCCTCCGAGTAAGACTTATTTAGTCTTATATGGAGGTTTCGTGAATCCGGGGGAATGTCACATTATAATAGCAATAATCCACTTCTGTGTGTAGGTAAAGCAGGGTTTACACACAGTTGGCTTTGTTTAATCACCCGGTCTTCACCCTCATGATCAAAGCATGCCAACCTTGAATAAATCCTGTATTACCCACACACAGTCATGGATTATTGCTAAAGTAAGTTACAGCAAGAGAAGGAAGGGAAAAATGAGTTTTAGACTTTTGACTTGATGAGATAAAATGTGGGGCAGAAAGCAGGTCGGTTGTGTCATTCACAGATTAAACAGACTATTAATGTAGAGTGATGGATGAAAAATAGGGAGGGGTGTCTATTGCAAACATGGAGTATGATGAAGGCAAGAGAAAGAGAGAAGGTGACATAATGCACCCACATACCGATTTACTAATAGTATACATGAAAAAGTGAATTGAACTGAAGTAGTCCAGAAGAAAGGATGAGATGGCGTGAATGAAAGAAGCATGAAGTGTGTGAATTATGCAAACGATTAAGAATGGAAGTATTAGGCCAGGGCCAACAAATGCGAGTTATTCACATGTGGAACATGGGGCCAGCGAGGATAGAGAAGCAAGAAGGAAGTATGGGTTTGACATATTGGGAGTGCAGTGTACATGAAGCAGGGGTCTGGCACATGTGTTGGCTCTGTCATTTAACAATCAGAATGGTGACACTGCACAATGGTGAATCTAGAGAAGACAAGGGCAAAAAGAGGAGAGATATATTATAAAATGTAGCGATAAGATAGCAAATGGTTTGAAGAATGGATGAGTGATGTTTTAGATGGAGACAGAAGGATAGATTGACAATGAAAACTGGGTGCTATGGTTAGGTACTCTGGTGGAAAACATGAATGACAATATATTCTGTGCTTAAATGAAGCATTGTACAATAACACTGGTTATTTATGTAATACCCACCAACCAAACACCTCAATGAATGAGCAGGTACAGATTATTTCTCCATAACCCATGAATGGCCCATTCTGAATTTAAAAAACATTACCAGGTCACAACTCTTATGGCTGCTTATCAAGTAAGTAAAATAACCACTATATTACTTGTCTCACTAATCAGTAACTTAAAAATTAAATTATGTATGAGCGCAATATTTGTCTTTAGTACAGACAGTTGGTAACTGCCACAGTCCCATTACTGGATTTGACCTTTAGCAGCAAACTTTACCACTAGTAGTATTCAAATACAATATGAAAGCTTGTAAAACTAGGATAACCTAAAATAATTTTGTCAGCTGAAATAATGATATTTTAAAAGGAGAACCACTAGAAGCTTTCACTTTTGCAGCAATAATGGGAGATATACGACTGGCTTATCTGAATCATTGCATATGTTGACAATTTTTATAAGCTTTCTGATCTAGCCAAGTGAAATGTAACATAATCCACTAGCAGAACAGTTAATGTTCTTTTATTAATGATAGTACAACATCTTCAAAAACAGAATTTATCATTACCAACTGTTGACAGATGAAGGACTGGACAGTAGGTGAAATGTTATAAAACACTGATGTGACTAGCAGACAGAACAACATTATACAGGTATTGACAATTTGTCCTTTGAAATTCTTTGTTCTATTTGTAGTTTTCAATGAAATATTTAAACAGTTACATTTTATGTATTTTGACTTAAAATATGTTGATTTTTCTGCATAACTGTGATGAATACTTAGAAAATGCTGTTTATCTAATAAAGTGAACACTGCTTATTTGATCCTTCCCAGGGAAATATGAAACATCATATGCAGGCTCCACATAGAAGGTGGTTAGGACTGAACCCCAAAACTGTGAGGCAGTGATCGTAGCCCTAGCACATCTGCTGTAAAGATAAGGCAAAGGTTAGCACACAGAAGACTATATGATATAGAATATAATGGCATGTACTGTGGTGTTATGGAACTGATTTTGTTTTCCCTCTTAAGGCTTTCCTTGTGAATAGTCTTGCATTTTTCCATCAAATGGTTGTTGACAGATACAGAATTCAGAGAATCAAACTCAATAACTCATTAAACTTATTTGGTGTACAGAAGAATAATTACTTCCCACTTTTTGACAAGTAACCTTTGAGAATAATATGGACAATGCATTCCTGTTCTAATTATGATGGTAATAAATTGGTTGAAGCCAAGTTTTCCATCCATTAGGATACCTTTAATGTTGCGTCTTTCAGCTTTTCCCAGTTAGGGGTTGCCACAGAGGAACTCCGGTCCGCTAATGATTGGCAGTAGATTTTTATGTGCCGAGTTTCCAGATCTGACGCACAACCTTCAACGAAGGTACGCTCATTCACGCATGTCTCCACACAGAAGATGCTCTAGCTGGGCATCGAACAGGACAACGTCTTACTGTGAGGCGACAACGCTACCGCAGCACCACCACTGCAGGAATTTTAGAAACCGATCACTTATGTTTTAATCAAATTTTATTTATTTTTGTGAAACTTAATTTTTGCTATATTTGAACTCTGAAAGTGAGGCTACTGTTATCATTCTATGACTAAATTTAGTCTGGCCCCTTTTATAGTACACTACTTTCTTTAGGGGATGTAAATCTCTTGCCCACTTACATCTGCTCATTTTACAGACCTCAGTTCTTCCCATCTCAAGGAGGATAGGGCCCAGTACGGTGCCCTACAAAATACCACTGGCCATGACAGCTAGAGCTGATAAGAGACTTTCCACCTAAACTACACTGACTATTATACAGTCAATGTTTTATTGACTAAGTAATATCTCCTTCCACATTTAGCTCACACAGTTTATCTATAATTTTTATTTGTAGAATTGTACCAAAGACCTTAACCGGTTGCAGGTCTGATGTATATAAACTTAATCACTCATCCCTCACTGTTGTCACTTCTTCAAAAAAATTACAAGATTTCTAAAGAAACTTCACAATTCTGTCCTACTTAATGTCAAGGAGAATTAAGTCCTTATGTCTTTCTGAGTTAGAAATAAGGTTCAAGCCATGATCCCTGCATATAATACAGGACAAGCAGACAAGTCTGTAATTTCACAAACAGTTATGAACACATCCCTCTTTTGCATTACTACACTGTTGTCTTTTGTAAGACTTCTGATATTTATCCATTTATCAAGAGTTTATTTAGGATTATTGGTATGGGTTTAATGAAATTATTCTTTCATTCTGTGCAAGACATTACCCGTGGTGATTATAGAGCCATACTGTATATCTAATGTTATGCACCATGATCACAGATATACTAACTGAAGGTGCATTATTTATGGATATTTATTTATTTTTATTTATTTATTTCTAGTTTGATGACTTGGGAGGTCCACTGGGCTCAGAGAGCTTGTTTTCAGTGGAGGCCCAGGGAGAAAATCTCAGCATTACATAGTTTAGTTACATATACAATCATAGTAAAGAAGACACAATTAAAATTTCATTCCATGCTAGAGAACAGGAATAAATTCTTTAGTTAAGTAGTACCTAAATATTTAGGATGGCAGTGGTAACTTAATTGAGAGGGAGAATAAAGACTTAGAAGGAAAAGAGAGAAAAAAAGGTGGGATGGGTTATTTATAATATGTACAATTAAGTTATGTACAATATGTACATTTATGCTATGTTAGCTTGTACTCAGAGTTAGGAGTTTAAGGGGTGGATTGATTTTTATATAAATTCTATATTTATCTTTGGCTGTTTTGATAGTTAAAATATGTAGTTGCTAGAATAATAGCTACTTTTTGTGGTTTAGAGTAATTATGTATTGTATTATATGCAGGGGGTCATGGCTTGAAACTTATTTATTATTTGCACATCTGGCAACATGGTACACCTCTAAAGAATTACTCATAAACTCTAATAGCCACTGAAACATGGCTTAATAACTCACAACTTATGCCCAAAAAAAAAAAATAAAAAAAAAGTCCAAACTACGACTTTTTTCCAAAATCCCTTTCTCATGAAAAAAAACAAAATTTAAAGTCCTCTGTCTTGAAAATACAACCATTGAAGTCACTTCTCATAGTAAATTATTAGGGGTAATAGTGATGATAACCTTACATTCGACCTATATATACAACATTGCATAAGAAAAACTATGCTTTACAGAGCCAAAAACATTCTCACCAATGCAACTAAAAACTACACTTGCCACTACTTATATCCTCCACACATTTCTCTATGGTGATCTCATCCTTACTAACCTTCAGGCTTCACACAAATTAAAACACGAACAATGCTATAACAAAGTAGCTACATTTGCAGCAAATATCCTTTTCAGAACACATCACTGTATAGAAAGCCTAAATTGGTTAGAACTGCTTCATCAACTAACATATGCACAGCTTCTTGCCACCTATAAAATTATCCAGCAGCCATCTGCCTGTCCAGCACTAAATAACATTCTACACTGCTATGTTCCCAGTCAGTCATTGCAATCCAGTGACCAAAAACTCTTGTCTGTCTACAGGCTTATCACATCTACTGGGCGTTGTCTCTACTCATACAAGGTTGCTAAGACCTGGAACTTCTTATCTGTATCAATTAGGGTCAATACCCTCCCTCCCATCTTTCAAAACCACTCTGAAAGACTTCCTAGCTAAACATCTGTCTCTGTTCTTCCTCAAAAGCAGGATAAACTCTATCCCTAAATGTGAATAAGTATCTTTATATTCCTTATAGCTCCTTAATCTCCCTTCTTCACTTACGCCATTACTATCAAATTCTTTTCCCTGACTTTCTCTCTAAATATACCAGAAGGCCTGTTTTTCCCTCACTTCGTATTGCAATCCCTATTTGTATTAGACTAACTTACCTTCAATCTCTTTACAAACTGTGTAAAATTTCTTTAAATATTAAATGACTGTCGGATAACTTGTATCAAGAAGATTGTAAAATTATTGTTCTTAAAATATTTTGTAATAATTTGGAGCTTTTCCTTCCTGGGCTTCTGCTGAAACTGCGCTTCTACCCAGTTGGACTTTCTCAATAATCAAATGTGAATAACTAAATAAATAAATAAATAGAGATTTGTGTGATATTACATGGTGTGATACTACATTCTTTCCTTTCATCAATTTTCCAGTTAAATATAAGGACATTTTTTGTTGTTATCAACCCTTGGTATTAAATTAACTGTCTAATCTGCTGCAGATGATTTGATGCATCCTATAAACATATATTATTATATGTAATGGACTATGAGGTGGTGTCATCTGCTTGAACTATCATGAAATGCAATCTGTGTCTTGCAAGGAAAATCCATTGAACTTTACTTGTGAGAGTTAAATGCCATATCATATTCTGAGATGCATAGAAAGTCACATTAAGTGCATGTTTCTATGTGCAGCCCAATTTCCATTAAAAGCTGAAGTATTAAACAGTGAAACACAAATGTGTATAACTAATTGTTGGATGGTTATAAGGATGAAAAATTTTAAGCAACTTGGACAAGCAATGTTAAACTAAGATGTAGAAATACATAAAGTCATTTCACAGTTCAGTGATTTTATTTTGTAGCTCTGCCAGAAATGTTTGCTTACTTGGCAAGTAATCTTCTGCAGAGCATTTAATTTCTCTAAACAGAACGCAGAATGCAGTAAATCCACACAAAATATCACACTCACCTACGTAAATTCTGTACTTCTTTAATTTGAATATATATGAAAGGCTCATACACAGAACACACAGACATCCCCTGCAGTCATTATCACTGATCTCTTAATTATATATCTGTCACCACAGATCTGTACCACACTGGCAACTGGCCATTTCTAAGTGATGGACCAAACTGAGCATTCAAAACTACTGACTTTATGTCCTTGTTAAATTGCCTGTATTTTAAGAAATAGATTGCTCTTGCTGTACTTGGCTTTCTAAAAGCATCGACAGCAATGCTCAGATGTACCATTTACAGCCATTTACAACTTGTACAGCTGTTCATACATACTTATCAGTGTCATTCATTAGTGCATTAACTAGGGTTAAAGCAAAGTGCAGGTAAGACTGGACATTAAAGACACTGAAACCCTTCAGTATGTTATGTGAATTTATGATTTTTTTACTCCTCTTCCTTGCCGGCAAATTAGCACTTGTGTTCTTCTGCACTCACCACACAGACCTCTTTTCTGCTCTGCTCTCACCCCCCCTCCACAAACACACACACACACACACACACACACACACACACACACACACACACACACACACACACACACACACACACACACACACACACACTTCATGTCTTAGGCAGCTACCTATGCATTACTCCATACATTACATAATGACTAATGCCGTTATGGGAATCATTGCCTTGTACAGAAATGAGTCATGTAGACGCATTAAGGATTTCTTATGCCTTTACACAAACCACTCGTCAGTAAAGAAAGAGACATGTCTCAACTCAAAATGTCAAAAAATGTCAGTCTTTAAACACTCACATGCCAGAAGGAAGTGATCCAGCAATACAGAAAAGTGATGCAGTCTACAGTATGATCATGTTTGTATTCCTCTAATCTTTTCCTCAGAACCTGAAGGAGTAAGCCGTTTTGATATATGTTTATTTCATTACATTCTGTGTTGTCATTTTTGGAGACTTTTTATCAGTGTTTGTGTTAGTAATGTGCCTCACTGATATGGAGGGTAATGTTTGTGTAGCATTTAATTTTAATTTGACATGCAATAGTTTAGCAATATAATAGTTGCTACTGAATCATTTATATTGGGGGCAGGAAGTCGTAGAGTGAATAAGTGAAAGTAATGAGCATATGAAGAGCAAAACTAAGGGAGCAGGGATTATAGTGAGTACGTATCATGCCTCTTTATTAGTCAACCCCTCAAGGCTGCCTGACATGCTGTTCTTATCGGTGCTGCTATTTAAGGTAATTCCTGGCTCAGTGTGTTTACTGAAGGAAAAAGGATGTGTTTATCCAGAAAACATAATCTGAGAGCATGCCATGCCACTACTGAGAATGCCTTGACAGTTAATATGTAATATCCTCTTACTCTCAGATGTAATTACCAGAAGCATTAGCTTTAATATGAGCTTCCTCACCTGACAGTAATCAATTATGAACACAGAATGCAAGAGCTGCTGGAGCATTCAGTTTTAATGATATTTTAAAATAGACAGGAGAACCAGAGAAAAAGGGCTTTACTTAGAAAATATTAATGTGGCTTCTTTTCTCATAGTGTGATTACACAGTTATTTATTTATAAAGTGTTAGTTTATTAATAGAATGGTATGTTCTTAATATTTACTTTTATTCTTTCTCTTTTGATTTTTCATATTACTCAATTTTATGCTGAGATGCACAACAGAATGATAAATTGTGCAACTTTTAACTGCTGAATATTTTTTCACTGCAGTAACTTATTTTGCCATTACTGTTAATGTGTATATTTGTATCACTATTCAAAGACTTTAGTTTTTCTTATCTGGATGAAGGTGAGTGCAGTATGTAGATGAAACACACTCTCTCTGCTTTTGTTTAGTATTTTACAAGATAATTTGGCAGAGGCATAGTGGTTGTGAGATGTTTTTAAGGGGTATAGAGTTGGCATGTTGAAGTGAAGGTTAAAATGAATATATTGGGTCTATATTAAAACACTGAATAGTCTAAATATCAAACAGCCAAACCTCAAACTCGCTATTGTGGGGGGCTGCACCCCCCACACCTCCGCTAATTATATATACCAACTCTGAGATTGCACTATAGTGAGGAAAGTGCAAATATTCCAATCTTCACTGTACCGCGATCTCTTAATATTCAAGAATGCCATATAACGTACATGTGAACAACACTCAAATGAAATGTATATACATATATATATATATATATATATATATATATATATATATATATATGTCTTCTAATCTAATTAGTGATTTGTCTCAATGGCTATGTATAGACTATCGACAGAATAATAAATTAAGAAGTATATTCGAAGGTAAAGGTGAACATTTTTTGTTCCCCTCATATTTCTACTATCAGCTTCATCCTGGTGCCATTCCTCAGTACCTATAGCCAAGACTCCCCTCCTAGTGCTTTTCTGTTTTATCCCCAATCTCCACAGAATGGGGCCCCATTAAAAGGTAAAACAATTATGGAACCAAAACAGTTGGTGGAAAGGTGATCAGGGCACTTTGGTACAATATCCATCTTGACAGTAGTGGAGGCTTTGTTTTTATTATGCCCACCTACAGCCCTGACCCTACATGCCAACATTCACTGATGCCAGTGGAGACTTTTCTGTCCACTACAAAATCTGCCAGTATTTGACACTGACGTTTTCTATGTGTAAAGTCTATGGTCTTCATTTTGAACTGTACTGTATTTTAGCTTTAAAAATAAGACCCCTGTCTTACTCAGGAATATATGACCTGGTAAAATACCACCCATTCCTACACCCAGGTGATTTCTCAGGGATAGGATCTACTAATCAAATCCAAGTCACCTAAATCAAAGTCAGAACTCCATCCCAGAATACTACAGAGCAACTTATGATATAAAGCTGAACAATATTGAAAAGGAAAGTCAAATGTGCAGATATTTTATCTGTCTGTTTGTTTATCTATATCTATTTCTAATAATTTGCTAACCCATTTAGATCAATAATTCTGGACAAAGGCAAAAACAAGGGGAGACAAAATGCTCAACATCAAAGACATCTCTTGAAAAATATTATTCTAATTTGTTTAAAAAGTTAACAGAACAACAGACCTTTGCATCAACATACTTTCAGAACAACAAGAATTATGAAACTCTAATGTCAGGCATTCTTGACTGACTGCAGTCATCATCTTTGATTTTCAAGAAAATCAAACATTTTACAAGAAATAAGCTAAAAATATGAGGCAAAATCAAGGATGTTCTGCAAAAGTCAGGAAGAGTTGAAAGTTATGCCATGGAAGCTTTTCAACAAAAATCTGATTGGTTTGGTGAATGTTTGTTTTATCACATAGTGACTTTCATGTGCAAATCATCAGTGGTACATGTGACTGAGTTATGTTATAATCAAGTTGCTTAGGATCAGCTATAACATAACTCTGTGTTATTGCCTTTACTTTATGAATGTGCACCCAGAGAATTATAAAAGCTCTGAAGGTGCAGTGGCAGAGACACTTCTTCGGGGGATGCTGAGATTACTGTTTTTTAGGTTCTGGGTCTATAGATATATGTCTGACTTGAGTTTCCCAGTCTTTTTTTACTTTTTACTGTTATTTTCTGATACTTGTTTCATGATACCAGATACACATTTCTTATATCTGCTTTCATTCTCTAGTATTGATCTCGTGTGTATTTTTTACTGTTGTTTGTCTTTCGGCTTTCCCTGATTAGGGGTCGCCACAGCGGAACTGCGGTCCGCTAATGATTGGCAGTAGATTTTCATGAACGCTGAGGTGCCAGCTCGACGGTCAACCTTCAATGAAGGCACGCCCATTTATGCATGTCTTTCGAACGCCCACCCAACAGCGGGGAGGACGTGCAGACTCCACACAGAAGGAACTGTGCATTTTATAGATTATAACTGGGTAGTTATGATATACTTCATTTAGCTCCATAATGGTAGTTAATGTCTTGTCAGTTTGATCTACTTCGCTGTGGTAATTATGCTACTTACTCTTTTATGTCACAGCTTCCAGGTCCTGTTTAACCCCATATCTTAGTGTAATTGGTACCTTTCTTAGAGTAGGAATCTCAGGTGTTGCCTCAGGAGAAATTTTTGCATGACTCTCACTTGGGAGTCAACCTAAGTCTACAAACAGATCAGCATGCTTCCTCAAGGTATCATCTGCTTTCTGTAACACATTCGTAAGCTTCTAAACCTTTTGCTTCTTATCCTACTTTTTCTTTTATTCTCTAATGTGCATTTTGTGATTCTTTTCTGCACTACTGTAATAAGATAATGACTGAAAATGCACTCTCATTCTCCATATTACTTACTTGCTAAATAAATAAATGCATACATACATACATACATAAGCACTGATCAGTGACTATCTTTTATTACATTTGCTTAATTCCTGTAATTTGCCATTCAAGTTGTGTCTGTTTTCATAGTGGACTTGAATCTGTGCGTTAGATGCAGCAGCTGAATGTTTTATTGCTGTATTTGTCTTAGTACTGCTGAAATATTGAAAATGGCCACCTCCTTGACTGATCATTGTGAATATGGAAATATTCTGACTCAATGTCTTCAGCATTGTCTGATTGATTGTTATGAACTTTTGCTGTACTGTTGTTAAGCTCTGCAGTGGTGTGTATAAGTCATTTTACACCTTAATGCCATACTTTCTTTTCTCTGTACCAAGTTATAAATTTATATCTCTGCCAAGAATATTTGGCTGCCAGGAAGAAGCTGTCATTAACAATAGTTTGTATTTTTTTACATTTATATTTAAATTCCAGTCAGGCTTAACCTAAGGGGTTTATAGTATGCCCCAAATAAATCAAGAACATGCATGCTGACTTGTAACCTTAACTGTTTAAATGTATTACATTAAAAGTAGGAAACTGACAATTTGTTGCAATCTGTACCAGCATCCACATAAAAATGCAACTTTGTATCCAGTCCATAATTTTTCTGACCAGTAATTATTTCTGCTGGCATTAGCAGCATAAACTGAATACAAACTTTCATGTGAAGATTTGCTTTATGCACAACTGCATAAAGCTTACAGTGTATTTATTGAATGCAGTTCAACAGTACTGACACAAATTTCAGCTTTTGGATCTTTGGATTCTAAATCTTAAACAACTGTTGCAGTACTTTATCATTTCACTTTGACTCAGACAACATTTCTGTTATAAAAAAAATAACTTGGCTCCCTGGTATATTCACACAAAAAGACCAAAAACTTTAATTAATGTTATCATATTTTTGTTCTACAATTAAAGTGTTTGGTCTTTTACGTCTTTATTCATTTATTTGACACTAATTTGAGTATTTTTATTTAGTTTTTTTTATTTAGTTTTTTTTTTTGTGCCTCTTTCCAGTGTCTTATTTTATATTAAAATTTCTGTTATCCTAAAGAGCTTACAAACATTGTAGTATACTTTTTCATGTCTGTAGCATATCTCTCAACATCTTTGCTCTAGAACTCTTGACAGCACCAAAAAATAATGTGGGGGTGGGGGTGGCAAAGGACAGAATCAGGGACATTTTTAAATATTACTCTAATTCACTAAAGTTACTAGAACAACATGGTTTGCACCAACATGCATTTCCAGAACAATATGAAGTATGATCCTCTGATATCTGGCACTTTTGATTGTCTACATTCCTCATTGATTTTCAAGAAATTCAAAATCTTTGCAAGGATAAGGACTAAAATATGAGTCAAAATCAGGATATTCTGCAAAATTATAGGCCTCTGAGAGGTATTGTCTATAGTCTCAAGGTTTATGGTAGGCATGGTTTCTGCTTGATCATTTGTTAACATGTGCCATCTTGCTTGTCATGTAGTAGCCAGAATATTTTTGCTAAACTTGCAACTGTTATAGGTTTTATTTTGCTATTTTCTTATTTACAAGCTTTATTTTACACACTCTCCATACTCTTCAGTCAGACTTCCAAGATGAATGTTAGAAAGTGCACTTGCTCTACAGATATCTATGGCTTTTTCCTGTATCATGTCTATCATTAATAATGTGGGCTTTAGCTGATTATTGATGACCCACACACAATTTTATCTCTGAATAATGAGTCAGCAAGGTTGGCAAATTCACATTCTAGTTTATTATGTTGAGACTCATGGCTGTATGCATTAACAGCAGCACAATTGTTGTTGGCTCGCTTAGGTGTCAACATGATAGTGGGCTATTTGGTATTCACTGTATTGCTCAACACATTGCAAACAAAGTGAAATGTCAGAATAGGCTGATGACAGCATAAAGAACTGAATTCCATAATAAATAACCAATAAAATATAGTGGATCTATTCAAGAAGGTATAAAGCAATCATGTACACTCAATGTACACTCAATTTAGGCAATTGCCCTGTTCACCAAAACTCTTTGGAATACAAGACGATTACACTTAGAAAACAAAAAAAAGCATTTGGGGCGGCTACTGCTACCATCATGCTGCATGTGCAACAGGCTTTAAAGTCAAGGTGTTGCTGCTGCTTCTGTCAGACCTCATGTAGGGAAAAAAAACATCAGAACTAATAGCTATGATAACATAATAATAAATGAAACTATTAATAAAGATGAAAAGAAAGATTTTTCAAAAGCTTTGGTACTTACTTTTTCCCAAGAAATTCATATAATTAGAGAAATAATTAACAATTGGACCATATTAATGGATGACCCGCAATGTAAAAAGCCTATTGGAGAAATACCAAAAATTGTTTATAGAAACAGGAAAAGTTTTAAGGAAATGTTAAAAACAAGGACCCACTCAATAAATAATAAAAACAAAGGTATGAGTAAATGTGGAGCCTGCCATTGGTGTTTTACAGTTAGAATGGGAGAGTCCTTCCAGCTTAGGAAAAAGAAGTTTTATTTGAATGGAAAATATAATTGTAAATCTAAAGCAGTAGTATATCTTGCCATGTGCAATTCCTGCCCCATCTTCTACATAGGGAAAACAGAGAGAGCTCTAGCACAAAGAATATATGAGCATGAATATGCCATAAAGAAAAATAAATGTAATAATGTACTAGCAAAGCACATTAATGAATATAGAGACCATCAGTTTTCTTTTATAGAAATAGATCACGTAGAAATAGAAGAAAAAAGACCTTGGGGCTTATTTTTAGAATATAAAGAATTGAAATGGCAGATTAAAACACAAGCTGATACATGGCCAGGCATAAATGAACGTAGTTCAATAGCTCTTATTTTAAAACTAAAGGCGTTAAATAGAAATAAAATAATAGAGTGAGATATAGTACATTTTAAATATATGAATTCATATATAAAATTTAAATAGATTTTATTTATTTATTTTATATATATATATATATAATTTTATTAATCATCGTAAAGAATAGTAGTAACAATATAAAATTATATAATTGGTGTACAAATATGTTCATTAAATTATTTATTTATTTATTTATTTATTTATTACATATTTAATACTTATAAGTAAATTTTATATATATTTTATATATATATATATATATATATATATATATATATATATATATATATATATATATATCTATACACTATTTTAACATCAATTTTTATATATATTTCTTATTTTAATATTGTAAGTATATAAGTCCATTATGATTCTGATAGATCATATAAATTGTTTAAGTATGTTTATATAAGGATATATTAGTTGTCCCATAGCGCTAGTATATATTTATACACAAAATATAGATATCAGCGTAAAGATGCACACACCTTTGAATGCGACGACTTTTGATGGGACTTTTTAATAAAATAAAATATAGTAGGATAGTATTCTAATATGTACATATTTATACATAGTATTTAACATTCCTTGACATTTTTGATATGTAATGCACGTAATTTATGATTTTTTTATGCTTGTTAGTTGCTATAAATATATATGTATTTTGTATCATGTTCTCCACTTTTTGTTATAGTATATGCATTTTAGATTTTTAAAGTCTTAATTATTTATTAGTGGAGCATACAGTATGTCTTAACATCAGCCATTTGTTTAGATTTAATTTTAATTTTTTTGGGGTAGAGGCATGCTTAATTACCGTAGAGTCATATGATTTTTCTTTAATGAATGGAGTTTAGTATAAAAGGAAGTGAGGTCAACAGATACGTTGTCTGCTGAAGTTTAATAAATATTAAACGAAAACGTTTACTTGTGGATTAACAGAGGGACTTTTTATTATTTTAAATTATATCTTAATGTTTAAATAAAGTACTTGTTCTTCCAGCTTGGTGGTTCTTCGCTTGCTGTTCATAATTTTAGTTTGTTTTGGTTCTGTTTTTGGTATAACAGAAATATAACAAGGATATCCATGGATGTGAAAATTTAAGTTATTATGAAAGACTGAAATATCTGAACTTGTACAGTGTTTCTTATAGATATCTAAGAGGAGAACATATTCAGGTTTATAGGGCATTTAGAGACAATTATCTCTGGGAATGTTTGGATTATCAAAAAGTACTACAGAATCAATGTAGAAGATTCTATAGGAGTGAAAAGTGTACTAATTGGTTCTCTGGGGAGCAGCTGATGCATGGAAAAGACAATCAAATTACATTAAAGCAAGTACTAGTTCAGATATTTTTAAGAACAGACAGGACACTATATTGGCAGACTACAACGGCATTACTGCCCATGCTTGAAATATTTGCATGTATGTATGTATGTATGTATGTATGTATGTATGTATGTATGTATATATGTAAATTACAGTGGTCACCAATGTAATTAGGATGAATAAATCCATTTACATTTACTAGATTCTGCTGTTAACCGTTAACTGTCAGAAGTATGACTTCCTACACTGTGTATTAGATAATGCTCGGGTATAAATATTTTTCACAAAATGCTGTAAAGGTTCAAATCCAGATGGATGAAAAAATATTTCACAATACTTTCCCTGACTCCTGTGGCTGTAAATCTTGGCTTCACCTTTCCTTAATACATCATTATCTTACTGTTATAGTAATATACCTGCTCCCTATTATTAAGCCTAACTTTTAGAGATCTTTACCTAAACGTCAGCACAGAGCCACATAGGGTATTGTAAATTCCTACTGTAAGTTTATCACTTCAAGACAATATTATGCGTACACTAATACTTTGCTGTCAGCAGCACAATTCAGCTTGGCAGTGCTGCAGTCAAAGAATACAAAAAAGGAAATAAAAAATATTGTTTTATGGTGCACAATGTTTGTATATCTGTATTGATTTTGTCAACAGCTTATCTTGATTTCAGACTGATGTTGACTCAATTATTTCAGTCAGTTAGTGTATGTCTGCTGTCCAGTGGTTACACTTGCAACTTTATTACAAGTTTAGTTAACCTATTCTCATATAATCAATCCATCATTGCTGTTCTACAGTGAGCTGTCCTATATATGACTTTTATATTTTTCTTATAAATGCACATTTTCCAAATGTGAGACAAGACACGTGTGCAATCATCCCAACATGAAGTGGCAGGAAAGTTTGATTGATAATCCACTGGTTTACAACTAAGGATTCTTGTTTGGCATCCCATACAGTGAAGAATTCACTAGATAATCTTGAAATACTGAAATGTTGAATTTCAGTATTTCGAGACTGAATAGTCAAAATTCCAAATACCCAAAAACCCACAACCATGAAAACCACAATCGCGACCATGCACACACACACACACACACACACACACACACACACACACACACACACACACACACACACACACACACACACACACATCAGCACACAAACACACATACACCTACCTAACTACACTACAACAAACAAAACAACACACACAAACACAACATAACAAACACACCTACCCTACATATAAGCACCCCCCCCATACCCCCTACTTATATATACTAACTCTGAGGTCACACTAAACACACAAATACACAAAAAATCAACACTAAACACACTCGCACACACTAAAATCCCTACCCAATACCCTTAAGTAAACACCACTTACCTGAGTCCCCAGCTGAATCCCCAAACTGCACCGCACATCACGAATGCAACACCACAACAGTGGATTTGACATTTCCGCATTTGAGATAGTACAGTTTCGTTTTAACTGCACTTTCAACTATTCAGTCTCGAAATACTGAAATTTGACATTTCAGTATATCGAGATTGTCTAGTGAACCCACAATGAAACATGTCAATGCCCCTCATAACAATGCATTGTGCATGAATAACAGTATCTAAGTGTTACTAGAAAAGTTTGTAATTACATTACATAGTGATGTAGCATTGTCCTGTGCACACATATGCATTTGTCGCACAACTGTGATGCACAGTCCCATCTGCTCCAAACAGTGGATTTTCAACAAGTACAGATGTGCTTGTTCACATTCTTATAGTCAGACCTCTCATGTGGTGCTTGTGAATAATACTGTGCTCTGTAGAATGTGTAACTAGATAGGTAGGAGGTTCGATGCTCAATATGGGAAACGTGTGTATTTGTGTGTGTGTGCGTCTGCTTGTGTGCAGCAGTGTTGCTATATCCACCTCCCTTGAGGAGAATGCATTTAACTTGGCACACAGCTCCCTTATCTCACTCTTTATAGAAACATTCTCTCTGCAGCATATTGATGAGGTCATCTGGACAAAAGTGCACTCTGTCTCCTTAAGATTCAGACTTCTGTTGTGATGCTCATGACTAATACTGTGCTCTCTAGATTGTGTAACTAAATAGATATGAGAATCAATACTCAACATGGAAAAGTTGTGTCTGTGTGCATAACACTTGTTGGATTGCTGTATCCACTTCCCATGTAAAGAATATATTGAACTTGGTGCACAGCTCCCTTATCTCACTTTTTACAGAAACATCCTGTCTGCAACAAACTAAAGAGGCCATCCAGTCAAACATGCACTCTTCCCCCATAGGAATCAGCCTTCTCCTGCGACACTTGTGACTAACACTGTTCTTTCTATATTGCATAAATAGGCAGTAGGTTCAATGGTGAATATGGCAAACTTATATGTGTATGGGAGGGGATGTGTTTTAAGTCAGGTGAGCATGTCCTCCAAGACAGATGTGTTCAATCAACTTTTGTTCTGGAGAAACATTTTTAAACTGCTAAATGACTCCACTATCCCCTTATCAAACCTTTCACAACCACAACATCTTTGTAACACAAGGGTGTAGCGAGGCATACTCTTTGTATTCATCTGAATAAAATTTTCTATGCATCACTTATGGAAATCATGTCTTTTTTTTAGGTCATACTATGTCCACAGCTGTCTAAATTAATTCCTTCAATAAGAGTTTCAAAGACTGAAAAAATATCTATTTAATGGTTTTGGAGGGAAAGCGATGCAAACATTTAAGTGCTGAGAAAGGACATTTCAATTTTTAACTCACAGGTGTGTTGGGGGTATCAATAAGAACATACAAGTATGAAATCATATTGTCTGGTTACACCCCTGGTGCAACACACAGATAAGGTGATTTTTTCTAAGGTGCACTCTCACATTTTACATGTTAGACTTCTCCTGTGGCATCATATTCTCTGGATACACCCCTGTTGCAACACACAGATGAGGTCATTCTTTCTAAGGTGCCCTCTCACATTTTACATGTTAGACTTCTCCTGTGGCACTTGCATTTCTTACATTATTCTCTAGAATGTGTAAATAGATAGGAAAGTGTGTGTGTGTGTGTGTGTGTGTGTGTGTGTGTGTGTGTGTGTGTGTGTGTGTGTGTGTGTGTGTGTGTGTGTCTGTAAATGAATTCAGGATTGTTTTACACACAGTTGGAGTGGCAACTTTTATAACTCCAAATGGGAGCAAATCTAATTTTATCAGACACATTTCCTTGGCAGTACGCTGCCAGGACTTGCTTCATAGATGCTGCATACCTCACTTATACTCAGTATTACCCTGGGGCACTGGCTGCTGCTAATGTGCTGTATAGATTGTAAAACTAGATAAGAAGGTGGGTCGATACTCATCCTGACTAAATAGTAGGACTGTTTTTACTGTCATATACCAGTGGCCACATCACAGCCACCACTTAGTAGATGGATTTATGGTGGCATAGTGTTACACTAGTAAATTGCGCATCCCCATGGAAAATAACCTTTTGTCCACACAATGATGACATTATGTGACTGTCACTACAGTATCTCACAGCTGTAGTGCACATTTTCCTGTGTTGAGTAGCTATTATGCTGTGTTTTGTACATTGTATAACTACATACAGTATGTTGATCAGGATCGAATGCAGGAATGGTTAAGGAGAGATGAATTTAAACCAAAAGATGAAAGGTTAACATTGGTGGTACATGTTAATTTACAAAGCCCTTTGAACATGTGGGAGAAACAGACAAATGTAGGCTTTGTAAAACAGAGCTGGAAACAGTCACACATCTTGTTGTTGGTTGTGATATACTAATGGCAGAAGGATTGTATGAAAAGAAAACAAAAGTAGCATTGATCATTGAAATTGCTACACCCAGTGACTACAGTGTCTTACATATAGAGAGACATAAAGTCATAAAATACCAGGACTTGCAGGCAGAAAGAAGAATACTCAGACACTTCCAGTAGTAGTAGGAGCAATGGGACTTATAAAAAAGAATTTACAATCATACTTAGATATGTTACTGATACATGTAACTCCATATGAATTGCCAAAGGAGTCATCACTGGGCACATTTCAGATGCTATGAAGAGCACTTCTAACTACACCATACCCTAGGAGACAAACCCACCTTCAGCTATAAGTGAACCAGAACCATAAAATCCATTTTCAAAAAAAAAAAAAAAAAAACAGAGAACTTTGTCCTGGATCCCCCTGATGGATACAATTCCCTCCCTGCCTTGATGCAGCCCTATGGTAATTGCACAGTCTGCAAACATATACTTACTTGCTGTGAGTAAATTTTACCTCACAACAAAATCAGAATTATAAGTACCCAGAATTTCAACTGCAGTACCGACTCTGTTGTTTATGCTGTGATTTGCTCGACCTGCAGCAGTTTCTACATTAGTAAAACTGCCAGAAGACTAGCAAACAGAGTCAAAGAACATCTGCTATCCATCAAACACTGGACCTCCTCCAATGCGCTAGCAAGTCGTAGCACAAAATGCACCCACTTCTCCAGTTTCAATTTTCTTATCCTTGATAGGGTCACCCCCTTCTTTGGAGATACCGATAACCTCCTCCAAGTCAGAGAACCCAGTTTTCAGCTGCTTCTTCAAGCAGACATTTCCCTGGGCTTCAATGATCACATTATCATCAAATGTGTGCTGAAATAGTTCAACTGAACCACTGTACCACCTGTTTGCCAACACAGCTAGCTCTATTCCCCCTACTTTAGAGTCCACTTCTTTAAGCTACCTAGCACTCAACTTAAGTACTAAGCATTGACACACTTTAGCTACCCCTTTACAGCCACCTGTATCTCAAACACATAACTTTACCTCTACCATTGTTCAAAACAGCACCACCTGTATCTCACCTTTAGTATTTGACTTACACTTTTTATTTTTACACCTCCCTAATCAGCACCACCTATTTTTCAGCATTGGTAAATATTATGTTGAATTCTTCTTCTTCTTTCAGCTTTTCCCAGTTAGGGGTCACCACAGTGGAACACCTGTCCGCTCATGATTGGCAGTGGAGTTTTACTGTGTCGAGTTGCCAGCCCGGCAGCCAACCTTCCATGGAAGGCACACGCACACACACACACACACACACACACACACACACACACACACACACACACACACACACACACACACACACACACACACACACACACACACCTAGGGCCAATTTGGAGTGTACAATCCACCTACAGCATGTCTTTGGGAGGAAACAGAGCACCCTGAGAAAACCCACGCGACCACAGGTAGGACATGCAGACTCTGCACAGAAGGCACCCCAGCCGAGGATTGAATCAGAGAACCTCTTGCTGTGAGGTGACAATGCTAACCACTGCACCACCGTGGCCACCCGTGGTAAATATTATGTTAAATAAGTTGTTTAAACTTTTTGTCGGTCACTGTAACTATTTATAGCTCTGCAACTAAACTGCACTTTATTTTCTAAAGAAGTTCCATAAATAAAAGGAACAAAAGTGCTCAAAATAATCTGATTCAGCGTGCTTTTTTTTTTGGATATGACTAGGATTCTGATTTCTAACATCAAAGATTAAAACAATACTATTTTTCATGAACTTTAATCATACTTTAAGTTAGGAATGGGGTCCATTCCCATCATGGTATTAGAAAGACTTGGAGAAATTAAAGAAAAAAAATGAAAGTACAAGCCACTAACGCTGCTGTCTAACGCATGCTCTGCAAATGAATAGATGTTGTTTCCTCATACAAAAAGCTATGATAATTTCACACATATCCATCCTTTTATTCAGAGTAATGATGGTATGCAATTACATTTGCTTGCATAACATATTTATTTATTTGTCTTTGTTTACCGGGAAAGTCAGACTGGGTAATACCCATTTTCAGTGCAGGCCCAGTTAGAAAAGTTCCTTTTGCTAACATTGCATTATACAAAGTTCCTGTTAAGCACAGACTAGTTACATTTATATTTACATTAATACACAAACAGGAGTTGCATTTAAATATTCTAACATTTTACAGAGGTGGACATTACTAAAGAGAAAGCTCCAGTGCATCTTAGTAGATTGTACATCCACAGCAGTTATGTATAAAAATTGATTTGTCATTTCAGTGAGAGGTTGAGTGTATTCTGTTTAAGGACAGTATTTGGAGACAATCATATGGAGAACACAAAGTCTCAGCCTTGTGATGAGTATGTGCAGGAACAGAATTGCTTAAGATGCTGTTTAAGCAGTGGTTTAAAACTACTGAGTTTGTTGGAGAGTTTTATTCATGTAGGGATACTATTCCAGAGTTTAGCAATGTACTGGGAGTAGAGCAAGTCTCCTGTAACATTATTTGACTTATTTATAAGCAATATGAATTGGTTATTAGAGCTGAAGTCCCTTATGTAGTATAGGGCATTTTTCTGGATGATGACTGAGTTTGTGTGCTGTGAATATGTTAGATAGTTGTGTAGCTCAAGCCCGTTTAATTGTTTTAAGCTATGACAATGATGGTATATGCAGTAAGTGTTATCCTCTGGCACGAGGGAATGAGATGACATTCTGTATGGTGTTGCTTTAGTGCAGCAATTACAGGCACACATATCCCTTGCAGTAATAATATGATGTAATGCCTTGAAATGCCAGAATACCTCACAATTGCAGTGACACTTCTACTGTGGAGCATTCATCATGTACACTATCATGTATTTGCTGCTGTCAAATGCTCAGGTGTTCACTGTCCACAGTTGGTGACTGTTAGCATTGTGTGACCTTATAGTATCCACAGCACTTATAATCTGTACCATACCTTTACAGCAGGAGAGGTCTCCACCATCCCTTTTATTTCAAAGAGATGGTTTACAACACATACATATGTTAGCGTGGGTAGAGTGTCACACTTGTGTTAAGACTTCCTCTGTGGTGCCTGGGGATCTTTTATGTCTCATGAGTCAATACATTCACGTAGCTTGCTATTCAATTCCTGAAAGGGCAGCATTATATAAATGTAATGACATTACACAGACACCATTGTATCCAGTTATTCTAATCCATTTTTATGTTCAACAATGATATATCATGGCAGGTTGTGATTGCATGGCAGTGATATGGTTATTTAGGCATGATGTGCTATGGGTGCTCCTGTGGTATGTGCATCGATTACTGGCTTGTATAACAAACTTACACAGAAAGACAGTGCTTCATTTCTTGGATAATATGTGCACTATACCATGGAAACAGATTCCTTGTCAAAGAAGCATTGGTACTGTACTGGTCTCCGATGAGTGGAGTGTAACATCCGTAGCTCCTTTTCAGCATTCTGATTGTTAATATTATATTCATAATTCCTTTCTTACTACATACATTGATTTCGGTTATTTGTGACAATCTGCATTGATATCTGCTGTGGTACATGCAGTCAATACAGAGGTTTGTAGGGAACCTATTATCATAGGTGGGTGTTTGAATCCAGTAACATCTGTCTCTTGCACACAGACAAGAGTTGTGACATAGCCAGAAGGCCACCTTTTTAGGCCTTAGCCTAAAATGTAGGGCATCCATACCCCTTATAATAGGAAAGTGCTGTAAACTCTTCAAGGGTGTTCTTCGTGACTACTACGTATCTCTGTGGTGCCCATGATTGGAACGCATTGCTCTGATATCTGTCCTGGACTGTGTTTGAAAATGACACAATGCAAATGTTTATTATGTCATTCATTGCTCACAGGTAGTATTTATTTCCAAAATAATTACTCTCTGTATTTCATGTCTTCATCCAGACATTTCTTTATTACTGTATTTGTTTTCATTATACTATATAGTTTAATGGCAATTGAGGGCTTCCATAAACACATCTTCCTGTATGGCATGCTACCAGACTATCAGAAAACTTGGTCCTCTGTTATAACACTTTCTTTTGTGTTGCTGCTGTTGAATTTCTGTTATATTACTGTTCTTTGTAAGTCTGTATGAGCATGCCCAGTTTAACGATGTCTGGGATGTTTGCAAATTACCAGTGGAAAACTTGAAATCATGAAATGTCATCCAATCTGCATTGCCACCTGTTACTTATGTATGTTGTATGCTATTGTAATGACTATACAACTCTTGCTTGTTTCTTACACATTTATAGGTGATAAACCCCTTTGCTATGGATGTCAATGACAGTTATTTGCAAAATCATGTCCCTTTCGGATGTGTATGACATGACAGCTGTAGTACATTTGCTCTTCCATGCTGAGGTGGAGAATATAGCAATGGTGTTGGATTGCATACATAAATTATCTATATATACATCTCATATGCAATAAATTCATTCTATGCATTCATTCCAAAATGTATATTCTGTCCTCACTGTTATCTCAACTCGGCATTTTATTTACATGAATATTACATTTTAACTCCCCTTCGTTATGCTGCAACTTTGTATCCTTATCACATTATTTGTAAGAATGTTCATTATTATTTATGTGTATAACTCCAGCATTGTCATTGACTTTAATTATCATTGCAACATTATTGCAGGATTTATGTTAGAAATCTGTCTTTGACTCCTCAGCACATTTTCCTGCAGTAATATGAGTACAGTTTACCCTATTCCTCCTTCCCTTTTATTTAATTATACAAACCATTATTACTTGTGTACAATTCCCTCATTTCACTTCTTCCCTTCAGAATTCTTTTGCTGTACTTGTCCTTATTATTTCAGAGCTACAGCATGTGCTTGCATCTTAGGTTTGCCTAGAGGCAAGATATTTTATTTACATGCTGTGCTTGTGCTTGCAAGCACCTTTCCATGGCCATGAACACTATTGCTGTCCACCGAAAGTTCTTGTAAATGTGTAGGAATGATGAGTGGCATGCATTTTTGATTAGAGCTGCTGCTCATTGTGTTATCATATTTAAATCATGTAAGCTTAGCATGAAGCCTACACAATTTTTAATGAATCCCAGGGTCAGTCACATAAGCATTTACTGACTCTGAAACCACTTGACGAATTGTGAAAATAAATGCTTTATATATTTCATATTTTTGTTTGGCTTACATTATGATAGAAATTTAAGATAGAAATCTTGTCCTTTTCCTCTTCCACTTTAGAAGTAAAAGTGTTTAATACCTTGATGTCTTTATTCCCTACAAAATTAAGAGACATTGCAGGCTTATTAGCCTTAGCCTTATCCCCTAAACCTCCAACGCGGTGGTGTGTTAACGCTGACGAGGTCCCTGGCACCAAACTTTAAGGTTTTCTTCAAACCCTAACCTACTTGGAAAGACCACAACTCCCCTGCGTGTTGCAACTTCAGTGGAATCCTCTCCAACAACAGTGCCATTTTAACTAAAGAATGTCCTTGGAACCAAACTTTAAGGTTTTCTTCAAACCCTAACTCACTTGGAAAGACCACAAGTCCCCTGCGTGTTGCACCTTCAGTGGAATCCTCTCCAACAACGGTGCCATTTTAACTAAAGAACGTCCCTGGCACCAAACTTTAAGGTTTTCTTCAAACCCTAACCTACTTGAAAAGACCACGACTCCCCTGTGTGTTGCACCTTCAGTGGAATCCTCTCCAACAGCAGTGTCATTTTAACTAAAGAACGTCCCTGGCACCAAATTGTAAGGTTTACTTCAAACCCTAACCCACTTGGAAAGACCACAACTCCCCTGTATGTTGCACCTTCAGTGGAATTCTCTCCAACAACAGTGCCATTTTAACTAAACAACGTATGTGTTATATATATCAT
The DNA here is from genome assembly GCF_019279795.1 of Protopterus annectens. Lineage (NCBI taxonomy): Eukaryota > Metazoa > Chordata > Ceratodontiformes > Protopteridae > Protopterus > Protopterus annectens. Next base: position 943,011,708 of record NC_056735.1, read on the forward strand.
CTACTTAGTCCTACTTAGCCTACTTTTGTGACATTCTGTTGAGGGTACCTGGTCAGCTTAATCACATCTCTGGAATCTCCATCCCTCTTACCAAACACTACAACCTTCTAGCGTCTCACCAACCCCGTTCTCACTTGCTCAGTCACTCTCACTGTCTCTCACTCTCCCTATCTCCACTTATAAGTATCTCTCTCTGCTATCACCCAGTGTCCACTTACCAGTCGCTACTGGTCTAACCACCTTCTCGGTCCCCTTTCATACCTCATCCTCACACTGGTCTCCTCTATTAACTTGGCCATCTTTCACATAACCCTAGCCCACCACCACCACTCTCCCAAAACTGCACCCCCAGTCACCTCACTAGCCTTACTCTCAGACCAGTAGATACACTTTCCCTCCTGTATCTTGTTACCAGCTCTAAGACTGTATATCTACCTAAATAGATGTGCAAATATACCTAGCACTAACTCTGTTCCCAGCTCAGTGCCTGTTAGCTCTCAGCCCTAGGGCTGTCTAATTCCCCTTTAGAGATTTGAGCATAACATACATCATACTACAGTGAAGCTATAGATCTCCCCTGTCTTCACCAACTTACTCTGACTGTTTCTGTGGAAGTTGGGCCTCTTCCAACTCGGTGTAGCCCGGCTCCGCTCCTCTACCCTACCCCCTTTCCCACTCTCCCCTAGATCACTGTAATTTAGACCTAGCAACCACACCCACTACTAATTACCTCACTACCCAATTAACCTATCAACCGAAATGATAACTAGACACCACACCCTCTAACAAACTTTACACTTCCACATCGATCAACTACTACATAACCTGTTTACACCACACACTTACTTACTCACCCCATTCCCCTCACCTAACACACAGAAACCAGCTATACCTTAACTACTCTCTCTCCATAAAGATTAAGATGCCCATATCACATAAAAATCTACTACTAAAAGTATTACTCCATCCATCTATTATTCTTCTTCTACTCCTTCTCTCCATCCTCTCTTCCTACAACTACCAACTTCAACCTAACACTCCATCTCCTTGGCAGACTGCATCCATAACTAACCACAATCACTTAAAATGTTTTACAATTACAACAACCTACACTAATACCTATAAGACACTCACATATTATCATAATAAACTAACACCTAAAACTAACCCTCTCACCTCTCACAAACAAAACAAAATACTGCACAAAGTATCAAAACTCTACCTACACCTCCTACTCACACTGACCTGTGGTGGTGACATACACCCCAACCCTGGACCCACTCATATTACTACTACTAACCCAAGCACAATTAACTCTATCTATAACAGACCCAACTCATCCCTCCTCTTCCTAAACATAAACATAAGAAGTATACTAAACAAAATCCAGGACCTTCATGCCCTACTAGCCTTATATAAACCAGATATAGTCGTATTGACTGAAACCTGGCTTAAACCTGAACATAGCAATAATGAAATCCTAGCCCCAGGCTATAATATAATAAGGAAGGATAGAGTAGAGAAAAAAGGTGGAGGGGTAGGAATCCTATTTCAAAACCATCACACCCTGGAACTGTTTGACTGTGATACCCAGGAACTGAAGGATATAGAACTGATCCTAGCAACATTTAAACTAAACTCTCACAAACAAATAGTAATTGCAGGAGCCTACCTCCCTCCAGGCAATAACATCAACACAACAGAAAACCTACTTAATTGGACCTCAAACTCCCTTCCTCATTAAACTATCATACTAGGAGACTTTAACATAGATTGGCTCAAATGCTCTAACCATAACCCCTCTACCCACATCAACCTCCACAGATTCACCCAAATAATATCCAGCCCCACCAGAATTGACAAAGCAACTAAACGTCAATCCATCTTAGATTGGATACTGTTATCCCACCTCCCCCTTGTACAACAATCAGGGTGTCTCCCTGACAGTCTAAGGGATCACCAGCCAGCCTATCTAATTAGGAATAGATCTAACCAACACATCAACCAACCCATCCTTAGAATCATATGCAGTAAAAGGAACTTCAAAGGCACAGACTTTAGTAAATCACTAAACTGCTGCGACTGCCCCCCCTTAAACAACTACCCCTTGATGCTGTGCAATACTTTAACACTACCTTTCTAGAAATCTTAAACTACCACGCACCCTCTAGAACAGTAAGGATAAAAAACAACTATTCCCCATGGCTCACAAAGGAGACGAAAAACGCAATGAAAGAAAGAGACAAAAGCTGGATATTGTTCCAAAAGGATAAATCTACTACACTAAGGCAAAACTCCCTCAACTTCATAATAAAGCCAAAAGACAGATTAAAGCTGACAAAACTAACTACTATAGAAACAGTTAGAAACAAAGAGAAATATGCACATAACCCACAAAAATTCTGGTCCAGAATAAATAAAATACCATACCCAGGAAAAGCCTCCACCCCAACCCCTGTACTCCCACATAATGATACCAATATCCCCACACAATTCAACAACTTATTCACTGAAACAATAGTAAAACTAGCAAATGCCCAACCAAACACAAGCACTCCAACACAACTATCCACCCCATTCTACAATAATGAAAAACACACCCCTACTACCTTTTCCCTACAACCAGTCCCGACCAAGATGATCTCAAAACTCCTTCAGTGACTTAAACCAACTACCCTAGCCACTGAAAAATTACCAGCAGATTTCTTTCAGATATCAGCAGAAGCCATATCCTATCCTGTATCCATCCTCATAAACAGATCTCTATCTGAACATAAAGTACCCACCTTATGGAAAACTTCACATATCATGCCACTTCATAAAGGTGGTACTTCCCTAGAACTGACCAACTACTGCCCAATTGCTATCCTATCCCCTCTATCCAAAATACTGGAAAGAGTTATTCATTCCCAGGTAATACATTACCTCCAACAAAACAATCTGCTATCCAAAACTCAGCATGGCTTTAGGCCCTCCCACAGCACCACCACTGCTCTCCTTTCCTATACCAACACAGTAAACCACCACAAGAACAAAGGCTTATTTGTATCTTCCATCTTCTTAAACCTATCAAAGGCCTTTGACATGGTGAATCATAATATGCTTCTCCAAACTCTGACTAACCTAAATCTTTGCTCTGCCACAATAAGTTGGTTTCACGGTTACTTATCTGACCCACATCAAGCAGTTTTATGGCAAGATAAACTGTCCACCCTACTGCCAGTCTTAATAGGAGTCCCCCAAGTATCTATCCTAGGCCCTCTACTGTTATCTCTTTTCACTAATATCTCTTCAGCCCTACCCACTGCCTCAGTAGTGCAATATGCAGACAATACCACCATTATATGTGCTGCCCCAAACATTAAATAATTACAAACCCTTACCTGATCAAACTTCACTCTAGCTGAAACATGGTTTGCCAACATCAAACTTATTCTCAATCCCAACAAAGCAAAACTGATTCTGTTCAATCCTGGCAGATCCCATCCCTCAAATGAGAGATTAACTATAAACTCCAGAAGTAATATTGAAATCACACCAACACCACACACAAAACTACTAGGTGTAGAGATCACCAACTAAAATTTGATATCCATATAGCACAAACCATCAAAAAAGTCAGCAAGAAACTAGGCCTACTCTATAGAAACAAACAATTCATGACCACACATACTAAAACTACTATCGCTAGAACCCACCTGCTATCCATCCTACTTTATGCCTCCCCCATATTAACCAACCTGAGTCAAAAAGAACTAAACAAAATAGAATCTTGTTAAAACAAGATTGCCAAATTTGCCACTGAAGCCACACATAGGTCCCACCATTGTACATCCCTAAAATAGCTCAATTGGCTAGAGCTACCCCATGTACTACTACTGAATCAAATCTCAACAGCACATAATCTTTACCATCTACCTGAAAAAAACCCAGTCCTCCAGGGCATTATACAGCCTTACACCACCTCTAGAGAATGAAGATCTAGCAACCAGAACCTAATAAAAGTAATCAGACACAAAAATGAAGCAGGTAAATCCCTATTTGCCTGCACAATAGCCCAGTCCTGGAATACATTTCCAAATGACATAACCTCTACGACCTCTCCAACACAATTTAAACACCTCCTAAAAAACACTACTCTGATAATTGGCTATGCTCATACTACTCCCCAGGATAATCCAGACCATGGTAAATCAGTAAGGTATCCACCAATGTATTTTGAATCCTACAAAGCACTGTCAAGTTCCTTCTAGAATCAGCCTCTATACCCATAGGAATTAAGAACTGTACCTTACAAAACTGAACCCTGATAAATGGTAACCTCCTATTCCTATACTATCTCTCAAATTGTATCCTAACAACTAAACAACCCTATCAGCTCTAGGCCTCTTTTCCCTATTAAAGACCTACTCTCTTGATGCCTTCCCTACTAGGTAAAAAAAAAAAAAAAAATTCTTTATGACTGTATAGACAGAATATAGCATTGATGTACATGTTCATAGGTTCATAGGTTCATAGGTTCATACTAGGCTATCTGCCCTAGGGAATTTATAAGCCTAGACAGAGTGTGTTTGGCTTTCACCATCCCTTGGAATGAGGATACTGTTTCCATTTAGGATTTAGCTTACTGTGCCTCTGTCTAGCAGTGTCACAGAGATGACCCCTGGGGTAAACCTACGATCTCCCATCCACTCGTCAAGATTTCTCTTGAAGAGAGTCAGTGAGGGGCTCTGCCTAACATGGACTGGGATTCTGTTCCAGAGTGAGGGAAGCCTCTGGGTTATGAATCTGTCCCTCCAGCACATCCTATTTATTTCTGTGTTGAGGTTCAAATCACTTGCTCTCGTGGCTCTGGTGGATTTGGATTTTCTGAGGTGGAGCATGTCCATTAATTCCGGATTGGACATGGCCTTGTACGTCAGGCATAGATCGCCTCTGAGTAGGCAGTATGCGACTGAATAGAGCTGGAGTTTCTTTAGCCAGGCAGCATATGGCATATGTTTGAGACCCTTGATCCTCTTGGTGAGGTACTTTTGGGGTCTTTCTAACTGCTGCAGGTGTCGGGTAAGGTACATCCAAAATGGGGCATTGTACTCAATTATGGGCCTGATAAGGGAGGAGTAAAGGGGCACAATGACCTCTCTTGATCTAGATGTGAATCCTTTCATGATAAGATGGGCAATGTAGAAGGTCTTTCTAACCACTTTGGCAATGTGAGTGTCAAATGAGAGGTTACTGTCAACTTGGGTCCCTAGGTCCCTGACTACTTCTTCCGTACTTAATGGATTACCACCTATGTGGTAATTTGTGGGTACTTTGTTCTTTCCAAAGGGTATGACTATACATTTTTTGGCGTTTAGTTTAAGGCCATGGCTCTGGCACCAGTTATCTGTTTCTATGAAACCTTTTTGAAGGATGCTTGTGTCCACTGGAGAATCAGTTATGGCACCCAGTTTGCAGTCATCTGTGAACTTGGTCAGCCACAATCCTCCTATGTTAGCTTGCACCTCAGAAAAATAAATGCCGAACAAGAGAGGTCCCAGGACCGAGCCCTGTGGGATGCCACTTGTGACTGGTTTAGAGTCTGACATGGCTCCAGCAATTCTGACCTTGTGGGTTCTGTCCTTGAGCCAGTTTGCAACCCATCTTATGACATAGGGGTTTACATTTAAGCTGGTGAGCTTGTCTATGATGCCCGAGTGGGGTATTGTGTCGAAGGCTTTTGCAAGGTCAAGGTAGGCTGTGTGAACTGCCTTACCCTCATCAATGGCCTTAGTGACTGTTTCAAAGAAGTCGACCAGGTTCAAGAGACAGGATCTGCCCTTGACAAAGCCGAATTGGGTAGGATCCAATGTCTGCAGGTCCCTAATGTCTTTGTTTATGAGTTCCATAATGATCCTCTCCATAGCTTTGCAGACCAGGCTCGTCAAGCTTATGGTGCAGTAATTGCCAGGGTTCATAGAGGCACATCCTTTGTGGAGTGGGACCACTGTTGCTGTGCACCATTCTTTGGGTACATATCCTGTAGTAAGGCTAAGATTAAACAGCAGCCTTATGTGCGGGTTTAGTTCTTCTTGGAGTTCATGTATCACGCAACCCGGGACACCGTCTGGTCCCATTGATGCTGTGTTTTTAGCTTTGGAGAGGGCGGCTCTCACCTGGGCATCAGAGATGTCAGGGAGGCAACACTCTGCTGGGATAGATATTTGTCCTTTTGGGGAGGAGGGGGGGGAATTTGCACTGAACCTGTCTGCCAGTATGTTGGCAATATCTGTGGGTTCAGTGTATTTTTTGTCATTTTGGACTAATTCTGAGCATATCTGGGAGTTTCCACCCAGGTTTCTAACATAACTAAAGAAGGCCTTGTGATTGTCTTTAGTGTCTTGTGCAATTTTTCTCTCAAAGTTGGCCTTGGATGATTTTATGAGTGATCGTAGTTTTTTGCTAGTACTGATCAGAGATGCCTTCCCTTTTAGGGATTTTTCTCTATCATGTAGTAGCTTCCTCCTTCTTTTGTATAGTTTATTAATGGCTGGGGTCCACCAGACAGGACGCATGCCTTTGGGGGAATGGGTCTTGGTTTTATTTGGGATTGCATGATCCATGCATTCTTGAAGGTGTCCATAGAATGCGTTTATATAGGATTCAGCGGAGTGGGCTGTGGTTTCCACTGGCCCTGGGGCCTTGAAGGATACCACTTAAGTCTTACGAAGTGTGAAGTCAGCTTTTGAGAAATTCTTCACTGTGGTCTTCTGTGCTGGGGGTGGGGGCGGGATGTGGATTTCCATTGAGATTAATTTATGGTCTGATCTCACCAATGAGGGGTGTACTTCCGGTGTGGAGCATTGTGTCCCCATGTTTGTGATGATCAGGTCTAATATGTTATCCCCTCTTGTGGGAGTGGTGACTAGTTGTTCCATAGCATTTGAGTTTATGAATTCTAGTAACCTTTGGACTAGGGTGTTGGGGCTTGAGTAATGCTCCCAGTCTATGTTTGGGTAGTTGAAGTCTCCCAATATGACGGTGTTTGGAGAGACATTCATATTCTTCAGTGTCTTTAGGAAGGCTGAGTGGGGTACCTGAGTTTGAGAGGGTGGTCTGTAGCATGCTACAAACTGTAGAGCAGTTTTGCCTATGGTTAGTTGCACATGGATGGTCTCCGATGCTTCATGCATTGCCACTAACCTGGAGGTGTGGGTATCTTTGATGAATATGGATACTCCCCCTCCTTTTGTGGTTCGGTCCAGGTTTTGGGGCCGAAAAGCATGATATGATGTATAACCTGGTAGTGCTGGAGTGCTCTCGGGAGCCTTGAACCAGGTTTCTGTCACAGCACAGACATCGATGTTCTCCATAACGAGGAGGGCTTTGAGAGTGTGCATCTTGAGGTTTAGACTTCTGGCGTTGAGCAGTATTACCCTTAGTTTTTTTCCACTTGTGTTATCTAGGGAGGTGGATTTGTCTTTTGAGCCTTGCCTAAAAAAGGCACTATGGGGGTGGCAAGAGCCTTTGCCAATATCCGGAAGCCCAGGGGTGACAGGTGCAAGCCATCCCTTGCGAAGCAGCGTGGCTTGTCGAGCATGTCATCCCAAGCAGACAGACATTGGATCTCCCTAGAATGACACCAGTAATTAAGCCAATTGTTAAAACTGATCATTTTGTCTTGGTACTGTGGCATCATTCTTGGTGAGGGTAAGATGCTGCTCAAGGTCAGGGTCATACCGGCCTGGGCTACATAATCAGAGAGCTCCTCTATGTCTCTTTTCATGTAGTCCAGGGAGGTACATCTCAGATCGTTCACACCAGCATGGACAATGACTGAGTCATATTTGTACTTGCTTTGGAGTGACCTGAGTGCTTGTGTTATGTGGCAGATTCTAGCGCCCGACAGGCAGCTTACTGTAACCCTCTCCTTGTTCAGCCTGGTGAGCGGGACGTCAGTGTGTCTGACTATAGAGTCACCTATTACAAGTGTATCAGGCATGTTGTTTGGCCTTAAGGGCTGTGACTGTTTGGCACACTGACTTTGTGAATTATGTGTTATGTTTTGAGGTAGTGGTTGCTTGGATGTCTGCTTTGGAGGCCTCTGTTGTTTTGGCAGATTTTTTGTATTTAACCTTTGTATTATGTTTTTTTTGTATTATATTTTTTAACCTTTGTATTATGTTGATATTGACCTCTCTCTATCGATGCTAATTACATCTGTACTAACTTGTTTAACCAACTTGTAACTTAACTAACTTGGAGCTTTTCTTCCCGGGTCTCAGCTGAAAATGGACCTGTGTCCAGTCTGACTCTCCCGGTTAACAAATGTAAAATAAAATAAAATAAATAAAAATAAAAAATTGTACACATACCTCTCAACTATACAGATTTTTCAGAATGTCCAGATTTTTGCCTCATTTTTGCTCTGTTTTTTCATAAAATTGTGTTTTTTTCTGGTAAATTAGTGACAAATCTTTAAAGATTCAAGTCAGAAAATAATGAAAGACATTTGGATTCCAGACTTCATACCCTTCAGAAAATTCATGCTAATGTAAAACCTGTTACTTTATCAACTTTCTAGGTTTGTAAGACTGTTATTTAAAAATTGCCCCTATTTTTGGGCCTTTGTTCCATTTTTATTTATGGCTTTCTCTAGCTTTCTTGCTTTTAGAGGTTGAGAGGCATGATTGCACATTGTATTTTATCAGTTTTTTTTTTCTGCAGACCACTCAAAGTGAGCGATCAGGTAGCATTCATAGTCATTACCCATATGCATAAAGGCAGTATGAACTGTCTGCGCATGAGCACAGTCAAGGCATGATTCACAAAGGACATTTGAGCATTACCTTGAATAATCTTATGCAAATTAATGTTTAATGAAAATCTAATGAGAAGTGATGTAAAACCTGTTTTGCTAATATGCCCCCTTCCTGCTTATTTGTAATTCATAGTAGTTTTTTGTTGCATTTCTGCTACATCTGCAGATGCAAAATCATACCTTCTTCATCAGCTCTCCATTTGGAAAAGATGCTTGTTGTTGCTGCAAGTCTAGCTATTTCCCAGTCTGAGTTACTCATTTGGTCAAGAAGACAAAGTTACAGGCAAAGAATAAATCACTATAATTTTGATAATCAGGATATTCTTGATAGATTTAGAGTAGGTAGGGACATTTTAACTGCTTTAGTGAGAATGTATGCCCCACAAATGGGCACTGGAGGATGAGTGACCTTCCTATACCTTTGCGTACAAAGGTATGTATAGCCCTCACTATACTTGCTATGGGGACCTTCCAGAGACAGACTAAGGGCACTTTGGGGATTTGTCGGACTTCTGCTAAGAGGATACAGCACTTCCTTGATACACTTCTGACATGTGTGGATCACTGCATTCGTTTCCTGGAGTCACCTCAGGACTGAGCCCAAACAATGTGTGCTTTTTGGTAAGTCATATTTCCCTGAGGTGAGTGGTGTGATAGATTACACCCATGCTGCCATTAGCTGCTCATCAAGTCCACAGGGGGAGGGATATTGGAAAAGGAAGGGCTTCCCTTCTGCCAGGTACTGTTTGATGCATGAGTGTGCATAACCAATGTCTTGGCCAGCATTATGGCAGTGCCCATGATTCCCATATCTGTCACACAAGCCTACACCACTGCCTCTTCCACCATAGTAGGATGTGCAATAGTCACCTTGTTGGTAAATGGAAATTTTAATTTAATCATCTAATCATTTATTCTTCTTAAAATGTATTGCATATTACTAAATAATCCTTCCTTTATTGTGTCTCCATGTTTTCTCTTCTTTTCCTGTGTTTTGCAGGTGATGCAGGCATTCCACAGGAACCCTAACTTATGACTCATGAGAGGAACTTGACAGAAGCTGCTGAAAAAAGATATACTATTTTCCTGTACTGGACATGGATTGTCATTGAGAAAGTATTTGGTCTGCTGAAAGCCCATTTCCATTGCCTGGATGAATCTGGGGTGCCCTTCAGTATGAATGCAGGATGCTTAGCATGTGTTTCATTATGTACAATATGATGATGCACCAGTCTGGTGGTGAGCTGTCGCATGATGTCTCTGCTGCTTCCAATACAGGTCCTACTGTGACTGATGATAGTGTTGGTGGCCAGCTGGCAGCTGTAATAAGGGACCCCATACATCAGGTTTATACACTGTATACTGCTGTGATGTGCATGTAAAGAGGCAGCATCTAGTTCACATCTGTGAACCATAACATTCACATTAATGTTTCCTCATTATAAAATGCACATAGAGTACAACTGATGCATGCAGCACTATTTATTTATTTTACATTTGTTGACCGGGTTTGTCTGACTGAGCTGAAGAGCCCTTTTTCAGTGGAGGCCTGGGGAGAAAAACTTCAACATATTATACAATTTTCATTATAAATTAGCATTAAACAGTGATGTTACAGGATTATTACAAGACATTAAGTAGCAATACAATGTTATACAGTGTCAATAATCAGGAGTATAGCAAAGCTCTTTCAAGATGTATAAAAAGAAATATGTCATTAAGATGAATATAGTTTTTGGGGTAAGTGGTTACAAAAACCCAGTTTTATCATAATGTAGTTGCATAAAGGCAATGTGTTGGCAATGCTGTGTGGTGCATGGTCCGCTGTCACTGTTCATCAGACAGTCATTAAAGAAAAAAAAATTTTCTACAATAGAATTACTCATTCGGTATCTCTCTCTCTCTCTCTATATATATATATATATATATATATATATATATGTATATATATGGGTCTAAATGACTTTGTCAAAATCCCATATTATCGAATCTTACTTTGTCAACACTCAAAATATCGATTCTATACTATATTCCTGAACGCATAGTTTGTCAAATACAACATAATCTACACCTATTCACTGATCGCACAAGTTAGCAAAAGCTCACAACACAGAAAAACATGTCAGTGAATACTTTTACTTGACCAACACCGTTCCACCCACCAACAAAGACAAAACAAACTTCCCACTACACCACTAAACTAACCCTTACATACATTACTTTCTATGCACTTACCTTAACCCGCACCCTAACCCTAAGGTCCGTAACTATTGTACACTTACCTTAATAAGCTATACCCAAACAAAATAAATAATCCACACACATACACTTAACCAAACCCTACTTCTAACCCTTACATACATTACTATCTATGCCCTTACCTTAACCCGCACCCTAACCCTAAGGTCCGTAACTCTCACACACTTACCTTACGGAGCTACACCACAGAAGGGCCGACTATGCCGAATCGGGATTTCAAATTTTGCGGTTTCCAGCGTTTGATGTACTCGCAGTTTACTCATTAGGTGTCAATCAAACTGTATTTGACAACCTAAGCATTTGCGAATATAATATAGACCCAAAATATCGAACTCCCACTTCATCAAAGCAGCAGAACAATAAAGATCTTTCCAGGGTAAGTAACCTGTTGTGTGAGATGGTGAACTTTGCCCTTTTCCTAAATGTAGTATGATCTCAGAGTTGGTATATTTAGTTAGGGGTGGAGGTGGGGGGGGGGGGTGTAGCCTCCCACATTGAGGCATGTGGAGGCTGTAGCCCTGCACCTTGGTGGTTCAGGGATGGTGCGGTTTGGGTTTTGTTTCTTTTTGGGTAAGTGGTTACTTACCCTGGGAAGATCTTCATTTTTAACTGCTTTGACAAAGTGGGAGTTTGATATTTTGAGTGTCGGCAAAGTGACATTGGATAATATGAGATTTTGACAAACTGAGGTAAATCCATATATATATATATATATATATATATATATATAGTTACCATTTATTGGACTTATTTCTGACTGCTCACTAAGATCTATGCAGCAAGTAGAACTGGCATTATACAAGGTTCAGTACTATAAAATCTGTGTCACACTACTTGACCAAACTGGTGAAATAAATTGAATATATTTAATGATGTGATGCTGCTCCACTCCATCTTCCATTTGTCATTAGCTGATACCTGACACAGGAAAGGATAATGTATGGCATTTACTTTTTTCACGGTGTAATGTTTTTTCACTTTTTCTTCAGATAAATAAGAAATCTCATTTTTTCTTTGAAGATGCTGCACATCAGAGGGGGCGGAGCCTAGATGGCCAAATGAAAGTAGTGAATTTTGAGAACTCCATAAACTAGTATAATAATATAGGAAAATGTTATTATTTTCTAGTTCAAAACATCAGAAATCTATAGATAAACTACTAAGCTACATAAATATTAATTTTGGTGGAGAGATACAAAAATAACTTCTAGATATATCACTGAATATGAACAACTCAAGGAATTCTCACCCAGATGCTGCTTTTAAAAGAACTGCAATTGATGACATCTACCTTACCGGAACTATCTTTGAAGATGGATGGCTTTAAAAATGACTTAGAAAACCTCAAATTAAATTATCAAAAACAGACTGATACTCTTAAGGAACTATTACAGCAACACCATACACAAATAACAATATAGGGACTTCTCTAAATGACATTGAAGGGAGACTTAAAGAGGAAGAATTCCAAAAATAATTTCTCCTTAAACAGAATACATGGCTGCTTAACAAAATAGATGACTTAGAAAACAGGGAAAGGAAAGGTAACATAAGGATGTTTGGTCTGCCTGAAAACACTGAAGGAGAAGACATTATTTCATCCTTAACAACCTGGATTCCTAAATTTTTAGACTTGAAAGAGGGAATTTCATTTGGAATCAAAAGGGTGCATAGAGCACTGAGGAAACCTGCTTCTAACTCAACAAATACTCCACCAAGACCCATAGTTATAAAATTTCTTTCATTTCTGGACAAGGAACTAATATTAAAATCTGCTTGGAGAAAATCACCCTTAAAATACAATCAAAGCCTGATAGGGTTTGACAATGATTATACTTCCAGAATACTAGAACAAAGGAAAAAAGTCTGGCCAATAATAAAACTATTAAAGCAAAACAACATTAAAGCACAGCTGGCCTTTCCAGCCAAGATAGAAATACTTTTTGCCAATGACATGAGAACCTTTAATGACTTAGATGAAGCTACTATAGTCATCAAAAACAACAACATAGTGTCTATCTCAAAAGCAATGGAATGGATGGCCCCAAAAGAATAAAAGAAACAAATCCTTGGACTAATGCTAGAAAGAAGAAACAAAAAAATGATTCCAAGATAGCTGTTGCAAAAAAATAACTCTTACAACTACATCTCTTAAATTATCAACTGCTATGGTATATCACTTGTCATCTGTTTTTATTTCAAAAAAAGGAAGGTTTCTTAAACAACTGAGAAACAGTAATGATTTATTCAGAATGTTCAAAGAGTCCAATAATTCTTCACAAACAAAGGTAGGTCAAGATGGGTTACTATTTACATTATATATAAGCCAAACAAAGCAGTATATAATGCAAATGTAGAAGTTTATATTCCCCTACTTGAACTCAATGGATACTTATCTTGTTCATTTCTCATTGATTTTACTTACAATAATTTAAGTAATTAACTATTTAAACAAGATACCATTCATCAGAGTTCAGACTCAAATGTAACAAATTAACATCATATATAATAGCAGTAATAGCAGAGGGTTTTGAAAAAAAATGCTGTCATGGTGACTAATGCCTTCTTCAGTTAAAGTAGGATTTAGAAATGTCATGTATATCATGTAGCAAGCTTTCAGTACAAATGTCATCATTATTCTGCCTAAATATAGTTAATATCAATTATGGCAGGCATCACAGCTATGAGTGCTGTTTGATCAATCTTGATATGGTGTGTGTGGATGCAGCTGTGTCTGGCAGCTAGTACAAATGTCATTATTATTCTATCTAAATATAGTTAATACCAATTATGGCAGGCATCATAGTTATGAGTGCTGTTTGTTCAATCCTGATATGGTGTGTGTGGATGCAGCCGTGTCTGGCAGCTAATACAAATGTCATTATTATTCTGCCTAAACATAGTTACTATCAATTATGGCAGGTATCACAGCTACGAGTGCTGTTTGATCGATCCTGATATGGTGTGCATGGATGCAGCTGTGTCTGGCAGCTAGTACAAATGCCATTATTATTCTGCCTAAACATAGTTACTATCAATTATGGCAGGAATCATATCTTCTAGAGCTGTTTGATTAAGACTGAAATGGTGTGTGTGAATGCAGCTGTGTCTGGCAGCTGTTGTATGTTGCCATTTTCATCTCTGGGAAGAAGTGGGTTGTGGCTTGTGATCAAGGTTTGCTGATGCTTGTGTATTAGGAAGAGACATTTGGTGTTTTAGCCTAGACAAAGGGAAAGGGAGTGGATAAAACTGTGATTTGGGATATTCTTGCAGAGAATATTTTGTTTATACATCTGCTGAGTGGGAGGTGGGAAGGTTGGAAGAATGTGTTATCTCTTGTTGTGGAGACTTGTTGGGAGGTTATTTATTTATTTTTTTATCTGTTTGCTCTCCGTTCTTTTCGTGGCTGCTGCCTCACTGAAAGGGAGGGAATTTAGGCTTGAAGTTTCAGTTTCAGTGAAGCTTTGCGTCAGGTGCATTGTGAGCCTCTGTTATGCAGCACACAGACACACTAACAGAAGCAGACACTCCCAGGTTGCAATGGTAATGGAGACAGACTGATGATAATGAGACAGACTGATGATAATGCTTAATAGCTCTGAGGAGCCTCCAAGATGATTCTCAGCAATGAAGTTTTTGGTTTAAAAAAAAATATATATATATATATATATATATATATATATATATATATATATATATATATATATTAAGGGGCTGTTTTAAACCGCATGTACACATATTGATGGTCTCCCAACACTTTGTTTACCTCTTTAAGTTGATTCTTGTTAAAAAAAAAATAATAAGCACAATTTATATTTAAAATGTATTTTGGTCCAAACACATTAAGGACTTACATAAGAGTAGAAGTCTGAGTTATTGTTAAAGACTAAGAGCACTTGGTCTTGTGCAGGACCCTTTGCAGTGGTCTGGGAGGTGAGCTTGTTTGGACGTGTTGGGCATATGGGGATAGCTGATTTTAGGGGTGTTGTTACATTGAACATCAAGGGGAAGCATGATGATTTTCTCATATAAGTAAATGTGCATAACAAGTCATATAATTGCTTTAACTTGAATTGTAGTTTTGTAACCCATCTTAACCATACATAATACTTAAGCTGTTACCAAGGTAACTAATGTTTTATACATGACATCAAACTGACAAAGTTGTTCAAGGGAAACAATATAAGCCTGAACTAGGAATGTCACAGAATCTAACAATCACATTCTGAACAAATAGTATTACATTGACAATAATTACTCAGTTTAACCTTTCCTGATTATACAAAATAGAATGTTGCCATTTAAATCTAAAACTTTCAGTATATGACATAAAATGGCAATTTATGAAAATGGAAAGGGAACTTGTAATCATTAATCACATTAAGTGAATTTGTTGCTTTTAACCTATAATTTCACTCATTTTATAATAAGAAATGACAGATACGAAAATTCGTATGTGTAAGAAATGGGGGGAAGAGGGATGCACTGATAATTAAAATGCACTAACTTTCATCAATGTTCACATAATAAAAATGATTATTTAAGTAAGTTAGCAACAAACAAAGTGATTACTTAAATGCTGGCAAACAATGAAATATAACTTCTGATATATCCAGTAAAATAAATTGTATTATAAACATTAGGTATAAATATTATTACCATCTATTTATATTAAGTAATACGCTTTGAGAGACTTCATCAATAAGGGTGAATATGTTAAATAACTTTGTGCTATAATCTTTTACTGAGGTTTTATATAAGATACATCCTACTTTATAATGACTGAATTGCTTATCATCCATCTTTCATGTAAAAATTAATTGCTTATGCAATAAGTAGACATTTATATTGTATTAGAATTCTGTCTAATCTACAATAGCACTATATCTGTTCAAAATAATATAAATATTGCGTATTCCTTTTACAAATATTCTCCATATGATAATTCAATTTATGGAGCTCAGATGTTCTGGATTGTCAAGGTATGAGTGATAATCTGATG
The DNA here is from genome assembly GCF_019279795.1 of Protopterus annectens. Classification (NCBI taxonomy): domain Eukaryota; kingdom Metazoa; phylum Chordata; order Ceratodontiformes; family Protopteridae; genus Protopterus; species Protopterus annectens. The sequence continues at coordinate 943,027,772 of NC_056735.1, forward strand.
GACTTAGGTCTATCCATCAGATTAGGAATTATTTTAATTCCATGGCTAGTGTGGATCTTAGTTTTGTTAACATTTGTTAATTTAAATTTGTTATTTCAAAAAAAAAAATAGTATGCCTGACCAAAACATTACTTTATTGGTAAACACTCAAAATATAAAACTGATAATTTCCTTTAAAAGCTACTTTATACTTATCAGTATAAATAAATATATATATAAATATACTTTATAGTTATCAGAGAAAAATGTTTAATAGTCAAAATAAAACAAAACATACATAGCCTAAATAACCTAAGATGGATTTAACTCTATTATCTTTAAATACCAATGGCTTTAACAATCCTAGCAAGAGATCAAATCTACTGATATATTTAAACCTGAAGAAAGCACAAATTGTCTTCCTTCAAAAAACTCATTTAAAAACAAATAACAATTACAAATGGAATCCTAAGGAATATATGATATTGGCATACTCCACTTATAAGACAAAGACAAAAGGGGTAACATTTGTATGGAAAACAAATGTCATTAAACAAGAAATCAGTTATAAGTATGAAGATAAAGAAGGTCATATGACTTTAGTAATAGTTAAATATAATAACAGAATATGGATCCTAGCCAATCTATACTGGTTTCCAGGCATTGGAGCATAAACTGTTAAAAAACACTTGGATTTCATTTCCAATAATTATAAAGGCAACTTAATATTAAGAGGAGATTTTAACTGTATATTTGATATTTCTGAAACTACAAATAAAATACTGCTGCATATATCTGCTATATCAAAAGCTTTAAATAAGTGGGTAGAATCATTTCAGCTTGAAAATACTTTCAAATTTAAAGAAGATAAATCTTTGTTGTTTTCTCATCAAGATCACAGATTTGGTACCCAAACTAGAACAAAAAAAATATTTGCTGCCCAAAACTTACACTCTAAAATCATTAAATTCTCAATCACTCCCTGCCCCTTTTCAGTCCACAATTCATTGATACTAAAACTTCAAAATGGGTACAAACCATTAATCATTAACTCCAGAATTCCAGCATATATAACTAAAATTAAAGCGTTCAAACCCTGGTTATTATCTGAATTACAATTTTTCTTAGATATTAATTACACCACAGAGATAAATAAAATAATGATATGGGACTCATTAAAATCTTACATATAGGGTAAAACCCTTACTTGGTATAATAAAATCAGATAATGGGATTCTGAATTATTAGATCTACAATCCAAACTTTTGTCAGTAAAAGCTGAACAAAATCAAAATCATTTGGAGATGAAAAAGGAAGTAGAAGTATTAAACAATAAATACAACAAAATTCTAACACATAAAACTAGTTTAGCTTTAGAAAAACAAAAAAATAATACCTTGGCCACTTCTCCCAAATGTCTACACAATGTATCCACAAGAATCAAAATACAATCAAAAGCTAATAAAATTAAAAGTATCTTCCATGAAAAGAAAGGGAAAAATGTCTCAGATATAGGTGACATTCTTGATGCCTATAGAAATCACTATATGGAACATTTGCAAAAAGAAAATATACATATTGATCAACTAAATCTAGATGAAAAATATTCTAATATTAAAAAAAATGGGAAAAATTAAAACAAGATCTAAAAGCACCCGTATCCTACAACGAAATTACAGATACAATAAAAGAGGGTAAAAATAATGAAACTCCATGTATAGATGGCATACTTATGGAAATATAAAAACTTTTTCCTTCAAAGATACTATCCCTCTTCCATAAAACTCTATTAGAAATTCAGTCACAAGCTTTACTACCACCCTCTTGGAGATATTCCTTAATCACACCAATCCTAAAGAAAAACAAATCCCTAAACCTTTATACTTCATATAGACCTATATCATTATTAAATAATGACTATAAGATATGTATGACCATATTAACTAACAGAATGAAAATACCACTATCCAAAACAATACATAATGATCAAACTGGATTTATATATCATAGGCACACACATGACAATATTAAAAGGATAATTTCTCTTATAGATTATGTTAATAAAGACAATAAAGAAACACTCATAATTGGCTTAGATATAGAGAAAGCCTTTGTTTCCCTAAATTGGAACTATTTATACAAAATCCTAATGCTATTTGAATTTCTTGCATCCTTTGTTCATCTCCTAAAGAATGTATATTCAAATAATTTAGTGTATGTCAAGTTAGGTCCTTTTACCTCTGAATCCATACATATAACAAAAGGCAATAAACAAGGATATCCCATGTCATTGATTCTATTTGCTCTGACTACTGAAATATCGGCAGATTCAATTCGTAACAATATAAAAATCAAAGGAATAGATGTTTATTAACAATACAATTCTAAAGTATTACTATTTGCTGGTGACATATTACTAACACTATCTAATACAAAAGAGACATTAAAAGAATTAGATATATTAATTGACAAATTTCACATGACTTCAGGACTCCATTTCAGTAAATCAAAATCAACATTTTTTTTATTAAAAAAAAAAAGAACTGCAGACTAAGGGGGATCACATCATAGGGAAACAAGAATCTACCTTAAAATATCTAGGAAAAGAGTTATGCAAGGATAATAATGAATTAGTCTCAAAAAACTACAATAATATCATCAATTTAATTAAAATTTCTATAGAAAAATGAAACAAAATAATATTAACATTTGAAGATAGACTACAGTTAATAAAAATGGTTTTGCAGCCCAAGATCCTATATATAGACTTGGCAATACAACTGTTACCAGAAAAGAATATATTTAAAGAAATAAATTCATGCCTAAGAAAATTTTTATGGTTTCCCAAAAGAAACAGAATAGCTTTAATACATCATATCAGACCATTGAAACAGGGAGGATTAAACTTTGCTGAGATAGAAACATGTATAAAAGTCTCAATATCTAAAACAATCTCAGATTGGATAAATCCAAAATTACTCTGCAAATTGGAAATAATTACTAGCTGTAATATCAACAAATTAATTTGATTTACAAAAAAAAAAAAAAAATCAAAGAAATAAAAACAATTTGCCATGGCACATATGTATTGGTATGCAATATAACATAACTAAACCCACTAAAACTCGTATGATTAATTATTACATTGACTCATTTAGGAAAATTATTAAGGCAAATATAGATTTAAAAATCCGGTTTGACCTTTTAACACCATTTATAGTCAAAAAGAACTTTCCACATAAAATATATAGAGAAATTATTAATTCCTGGGAATGGAACAGATTTGTTTGTTGGCTCCAATGTATCAAAGAACTAAAAGTTTTAGATATGCAAGTAACAAGAGCAACATACAAAATTCCACAATAGGACTGACTAACTTCAAAGAGTATTATATCATATTCGCAAGATTTAAGTAGAATAATTAAAAATTCTTAATTTAAAGAAATACCTAAATTTATGAAATACATTTATGAAATAATATATAATGACTTTGACATGGGAAATAGTATTTTTAATTTTTACAAAGTATTGATAAACTATAAAACAACACCCAAAACCTCATAATGGAAATTTCTAACAAAAGGACACTCAATACAGTTAACTGAAGATATTAAAACAAATATCTTATTATCGATAAAATATACATCCTTTTCACAATACTGGAATGTTTTTAATTGGAAATGCTTGCACAGAGCATTCTTAACCCTAGACAGAATCAATAAAATTAGTTTGTCCTTGAAAGGAATATGTTGGAGATGTGAGCAAGTACACAATGCAGAATGGAACCACATTTTCTTTGAATGTGCTAAAATTAAGCCATTTTGAAATGGTATGAATAACTTTCTACAAGCTTTATTTAATGAATCATTTTATTTAACTAAAGCTATTGTATTATTAAATGTGAGCGAAGCTCATCATATGAATAGGCCAAACATGTATCTAGTATGGACTATACTTGCAATTTCAAGTAAGTGTAAAACAAGAAGATGGAATACAAACACAATACCAACTTTGGAAGACTTTTACAGCCTACTGAAGACCACAGCATTATTGGAAATAAAAAATAAAGAACTAAAAATGTATCCAAAGCAATTTATCAACAACCCTTGGGGAAAAGTCTTATCATTGATTGACACTATACAATAATTGATCAGACACTCTGATAATGGATTGGACATATTTATAAAGTAACTGCATATATTAAGATCTGTTATAGTGTCAGGCTAATGTAAACAGTGTACATAGCTATTTTAGATGTTATATATAAATACTTTGGAATTCATTCAAATGCATTTGAAAAATAAAAAAAAATGAGAAAGATACTGCACATCAGATGAATTCATTCTTTCATAGGGACTGACCCTCGTGTCATCAAAAGTAATAGGATCATCATCACTTGTGCAGTGCTCAGGCTGAAGTGGTAACAGTGTTAGTACTGATTGCAGGATGAATGTTAGTCATGTAATTATTTTTCCATTGTGTGTTAGACTGCTAATAGTGTATAATACTTCATTCTGCCTCTCCTCACTCCATGTTTTATTGAATCAACTTTTTTTAATTATCATTTGTGTAACTATCAGAATTTTCATTACTGATTTGACTCAAGTGATACTTAATGGGTCCTTAAAGTTTTTAATCAATACACTTTGCAAATAATCCCATCTATGTTTCTTTCCACATATTTTTTTTCTTTTATTGTAAGCATTACTATTTCTCAACTGAAATGCAAACCTTTGAAAAGCCTGTTAGTACTGAAGTGCATCGCAGACAGATATCCTTCCCTCCCCTCAGACTGCAGGTCTACACAATGAGACATGTTATGTTTTCATTACCTGCAGTAGTAATCCTGAGTTACAGTTGGTCAAGTTCAAATCATTTCCCAAGTCTCTACAAGTCATTTTTGTGCTTTCATTTGTACAAATGCAGCTAGCATGACTGAGCATCATTGCACACAGGCTGTTACATACGAGATCTGAGTTGGGTACCAATTCAGACACATAGTTCTAAGAGGAACTCCCCCTCATGCACTGCAGACTATACCTTGTCTCCATACCTTGGCCAAGGCTGATTCCAGTGCAATAGGAATTCCATGCATTGGGGAGCAATGTTGTCACCATTACAGTGACAGAAAGAGGTGCCAGCAAGACCTCCTGAGCCAAAGAGAGGATGAATTTAAAATTGCAAACACCCATGAGTTGTGTAAGTATAAGGAACCATTACCAGTCAATTATATAGCATGGATTTACCAGCCATACATTTTTTCTATAAACTTCCACTTCTCTTTTTTCTGTTCTGTGCAGATGCTGTTATCCTGAACAGGAAGACAATTTAGAAGTGGCTGCCTTGTTTCGAGAGACAAGAGGTAAATATACATCAGGTATCAATGCAATCCAGATCATAACTTTTTAGACCATCAGCCATATGAGCTTGAATAGGCATACATAACCTTTATGTCAAGAATATATGCCTGCTGCAATGGAGTTTGATGATTGCATTAGCCATTTGATTATATCAGTGTAACACTGTGTGGGTTCAATTCCCAGCAGAAGCAGAATTTATTACATGATAATATGTATAAATTATTTCCTGCAATATTAAATGACACTAACAATTCAGTTTTTGTAATTGAATTCATTATCTTGAAAAGCATATATCTGATATGCCATAGTCAAGCAACTGTTTTAATTTTATTTATAATACCACTGAGATTGATTTATTGTAAGAGGCATTAACGCTTTCATATCACATGGATGTGGCAATGGTGAATATGGTTATGTGTCATATTTATTTTTGAGTTTAATTAAAAATGTGACATCAATCTTGTTATCTCTGTTTTGTCTTCTTCAACCCTATCTCTCTTCTATGGTGAATATGACAGGGCTAGTGGAGGACATCATAGAGAGGAGCCTCAGTGCCGGAATTGGCAGAGTAGAAAATATCTTGCATTGGATTGAATGTCCAACACTGACCCAAGCAACTGAGGCACGAGACAGTGATGACAGTTCTGAGTGTGAGGGCTAGATACTCACTGTGCTCAAGTTGAAATTGGATGTGCCTTCAATGTCCACTACTAGCCCCAGTCATGATGCCCCCAACCTTTTGTTTCCATCACCATCCCTGTCTGTCTCATATGTCCTGTAAGTCTGTACCTACTACCTTACCTGCTCTACCTACCTGACTCTCTTATTAGTAAGCACCTTCCCTACCACAAGAAGGAAAAAAAAATATTTCACATACATATCTCTTTACTTTGCCTTTGTGCATTTTAGAAACACTCAATTTGGTCCAGTTGGCTATACAACATTATTCTGGTGGTGTCACCCATCCATGATGTGGTGAGTCTGCAAATCCATCAAATTCTGTTGACAAGTCTGCATTTGTGTTTTGAAGACGTGGATAACTACAGTGGTCTCCCAACACCATCCTGCACATTCTTTTATTCTGTCACCTGTGTCCTACCGTCTGCTTGCCCCACATTTTCACCACTGTCCTAGCAACTCCTTTTTCACATGTTCAATCTGATCAAAACATAGAATCACATACAACACATGGCCAGAAATGACCAATGAAAAAAGCCTTCAATTTCTGTCTTCATCATGGAGCTTGGCTTAACACACCGATGCTGAGTGATGGTAAATGGCATTTCAAGTCCTACATTACCCATACTAAACCTGTCATCTTCCCACAAATGTGCTTAAACACTCTGCACTATAGAAATACAGAGTAAAGGCACTACTATGAGACGTTACTGTAACATTTATTAGTCTGTTGGATGTCATGAAGAAAGAGTTCCTAAGTGTTCTGTTGTGGTAATTAACATGTTTATAGACTGCTTTTTTCATAATGTCAAGGGTTTGATTCCAGAAGAATATTAAAGTATTATTTAATGTTATTTTATACCACTAGTATGTGTGTAAATACAAACATTTTTCTTTCAAATTACAACATTTCACAAACCAAGCAAGCAAATGGAAAAAAAAATACAGAACGTCATTTTAACATTGGAGTACTAAAGCATTTGTGAACATGTTTCAGTGCCAAAGGGGTGACTTATTAATCCATAGTTATTCTGCTTATGTCTTAATCATGTTTCTACTCTCCTACTTCTGCTTTCTCCTTATTAAAAACACTTCATTATACAGAGCATGACAGATTAATTATGAGGAAAATCCTAAGAGTAACACACTACAAAGATAGTCAGAAATGTCCCATAAGCAAAATTCTTTGTATGTCTCTCTCTCTCACTCTATTGTGCCCCTTCTGTCTCATCACTTTTTACTCTTGGATTTTTATTAGGCTGCTGGATGTAATGCTCACCTTATGGGATTTTACAATTATCAGTGTCGCTTAAGGGGTTGAGGATGGATGGATGGATTATTGTGATGAAGTCTAATTCCTTTGTTACCCCTTGATTCCATCTGCTGTCACTGTCCCTTCAATTGTGTGATTTTAATTTTGTGAAGTTGGACTTCCTATGTGGTGTGCTGAGATAATGTTCAGATCCATAGACTGATTTTTGCATGCTGTCAAGGGTTCTAATTCAGAAGTATGTCAAAGTCTTTTTGACTGTTTATTATATGACTATTTTGTGTGAAAGTGTTTGGCTACATATGTTATTAATGCAGTATTGTCTTGTTTTTGTCTTAATCTGCTTTCTCACTATTGGAAACACCTTATTGTAGAGAACATGACAGAACAATGATGATGACAGACAACCCTAAGAGTAACACACAACAAACATGGCCAGAAATGGCCTGAAAGCAGGAATGTTTGCTGTTTCATCTCCCTCATTTGTCTTCACCTTTCTGTGTTATAAGTCCATGTCCTCAGCATTTAAACAATGCCTGGCACCTGTAACTTATGGGAAATGACAGTACACAGCATGTGGCTAAATCGTGTGAGTTTTTGCCTTCAACCACATTAATTTGAAGTCCTTTGTGCTGCTGTTGTGCTTAGCCAAACTGTGCTGTGGAAAGACATACTGTTAGCACTATGAAGATACAGTTATTATAATCTCTTGAACAGGCTGCAGAGTTAAAGGATGAACACCATATGGGATGCTCACTAAAATAGAAACACTTGACACATATAGTATATTGCAATTGCACTTAGTGTTATGAAGTAAGTTGTCCATCAACTTCCATGATTCATAGTATTTCAATACACTGGGGTTTCCACCGGCATTAACATGGTTGGTCCCTCATGTATTTTAGAATAATTCACAAAACTTTCATATCTTCCAGGGAATAACTGCAAGGCATTAGTTACAATTAAGGATTTATGTGTTTAAAGGCATAGTACAATAGAAAATTGAACAATAGTGGTGATATATACATATAAGGTGATAGGATCAATGTGGTTTAACCTCCATGCATGTTCTGAAGTATATTAATTATGATCCATATATGTCTGTTCTACATGTATTGACTGTATAACTCAATCATGTCATACAAAATTATAGGAAATGCATGACAAGAATTAAAACAAGCCACAAATAAATGGACAGTCATCACATATGAGGGCTGTATAACTATACATCTGTACTGTCTATATAATGAGTAATGTACTGCAAGTATTATGACAATTGTGTAAATCATGAAACATAGCACATATCTGTTCTGAATTTTATCAGAATCAGAACTTTTTGTTTGTCTGTGCTCCTTATTTGTGCAAACATTGACAAGGGGCGCCTCAGACTACTGTGAATTAACCCAAGTTCAAAACCTCAAAATATAACCACACATGCTAATACTTTGCCATCAATCATTCAAAAGAGCTTATCAGTAGTGCACTTCAGGCAGTGATTTAGACAAAAATAAAGTAATATGAGTGGCTTATAGTACTTCTGTATGTTGTCATGGACTATTGTACTCAAGATATGTGGATTTCACTGTGAAGTTGACTGAACACTTCATTCTGTAAAAGTTATGTTTGCACTCCAAATGTCCACTTGGAAATGTCGTACAATGGTGTATTATATTTTCACACATACTTCACCAGTGTTATTAAGCTCTGCACTGTCATATTTTTGATTCATTTGTATTCCTAATGCATATTGCACAAGCATGAGGAAATAAAATTAAAAATGACACAATAAATTATTACTATTTGCATGCAATCATCCTGGACTGTGCACTCATGAATGCTTGGTTGTCAATCCACCGTTTCACAAGTGTACTTCTCATCAAGACACCATACTATGAAATAGATACGTCAGTCACACTGCCAAAATGTGTAGGAATGACAGGATAGATAAGTTAACTGAGCAGTATGCAACTATTTGTGATCAACACTGTCTGTCAAGACACATGCCTTTTCACCCAAACCTGTGATTTACTCTAGCTTCTGTGCAACACACTGATGTGGCAATACTTATAAATATGCATTATCACACATTTAACGTCAGACTTCTCCTGTGGCAATTGTGGTTGATACTCTTAACTGTATAAGATAGGTAGGTGATCAAAGACATCACTGACTACTCTGTGTGTGTGTGCTTGTGTGCGTGTGTGCGTGTGTGTGTGTGTGCGTGTGTGCGTGTGTGTGTGTGTGTGTGTGTGTGTGTGTGTGTGTGTGTGTGTGTGTGTCTGTCTGTGCTGTTAAGTAGGACTGGATTTACCCACACATCTGATGTATACACTTCCACTCAGGAGAAGCATTTAAACTGGGACAGGAGACTCTATATTGTGTAACTAAATTGGTAGGTGGTTTGAAGAATTGCGTATCTGTGTTTCTCATTGTGACATCCCTCCTCTGGGCCAGTAATCAAGGAGCCTGATTCCTCATCACTGACACCAGTGAGGGACATTCACTTGGAACAAAGATAAGTACACATATTATTTCCTGGTGCAGCTGTCTGCACCAAGAACAATTTTCCTTAAGTGCACACAGGGAACACACTCAGTCCAGTGGATGGGTATCCCTCTTTCTCTTTCCAGGCCCCCAGTAAGACTCCCCACTGCCACATCTTTAGAGTTGAGTCCTCAGCCAAGTGTTTAAGCCAAGTCCTCCACCACTCTCTCTGTGAAAACAGTGGTCTGTGTTCCTGCTTCAAGCTGCTGACACACACACACACACACACACACACACACACACACACACACACACACACACACACACACACACACACACAGACACATGTCTTTGAGATTTGATTTACACACACACACACACACACACACACACACACACACACACACACACACACACACACCCACACCTGGGAAAGGCTGGCACAGATTTACTTGGTCTGCTGCCCTTTGCCCAGACTATAAGGTAGTTACTGCCACCAGATATTCCAAAGCCAGCTACTCTAAGGATCTTGTAAAGATACTCAGTTATACTGAGTGAAATTAATATTAATACAAATGACAATGTTGACCAAGCAGCAAGGTGTTCAAGAGTAGGCACAGTGTCACCAAATAAATATAAGTACTCTCAAAGGTTAAAATATTCTGTGGAAGACCAGCCACAATGAAGATGTAAATATATTTAAAAATAATAAAAAAATAAATAAATAAATAAATAAAAAATAACATGAATATACTAAATATCTCTTTAGAATAAACACCACAGTTTTAATCAGTTTTAATCACTGGAAATATTAAAATAGCACAGATGAATAGATTCACACAGACACACAAAAACAGTACTTCACTAATCTTACTATTTTTTGCTGACTGATCTAACAAATTACTATTCCCTGGTTACTTAGTAAAGCAAGGCAAGATGAAGTGAATGAGTTGTCTTATCAGTTCCAAAAACAGACTGCTCCGACACTTCTGTCTCAACTATTATTAGGACATCATTTCTATGCTAGATTATAGAATAATATCACATACATGTGGTCATCTGACTTCTGATTCCCATATTACCCCATTTTACTAGAAACTGAACATGAATCTTGCACATATGTTTTACCACACAACTGATAGAGCTTTGCTAAGATTTGTTATAGCATCTGGAAGCCATAAATATTTCAGCACTTCCTCCCTTCCAGGGTAGCAACTACTTCACTGCTATGGACAATATAGTAGGATTCCCAGTCCTTGTTTTAACAGATATTTCATCTCTGGCTGCAACCAGAACTGTAAGATACAATATTTATGGCCTAAATTAAGTAATTCAATTTCAGGATATTTTTTCTAAAAGTTAGCCAAGGCTAAGCTTAACCTCTTCGTTTCCAATATTCAGTGTTACAATATAGACATTTAATTAGTTACAATAGTACATTCTGACATGCATTTATATTTCTTTCCTGTCCAGCAGGACACACTTTTGGTACATTTTTAACACAAGCAGTTTTACAAATACATTTTCAACATAAGCACTTATACAAATCAGTTTGATATACAAATGGCATATAATTCTTAACAAATCTCCAGCTAGCTATGCTGGCACATATTACACATCCACTGCCCTACCTCTCCTGGTATAGCTAGTAATATTTCACATTGTCACTTTCATGTCAGGTAAGTATATCTTCAAAAACAAATGCAATCTATTGAGTTCTACTCAGAAGGCACATTAACTCATTACATCCAAGTGATGCCTCCAGGTGCATCTGCAGTTAACTCCTACTAATGCCTCTAGGCATCAAATATTGGTTGTTCATATTTTCATCAATAATTCCAAAACCATGCTATGTACAAGGTTTTAAAAGATTTCATCTTAAAGCTTACACAATGGAAAACTCAAATGCATTAATGTCTAGTGCAGGTAAATAGATATTAACTGTTGTTTTTATGAGATTAATTTATATACATACAATTTTCACATTTTTCTAAATATCTCAACAACCAAGTAACACAGACAGAACTCCTTAGCCTTATATGTAAGGTCTCAGCTAGGTGACTAAAATGCTGCTGACAGTATGTGTGTAACTATAGTGATTGCTGAGCTATTGCAAGTTGTTTACAAAATATTACAAATGTAATAGTTACTGTGTTTACTGTGACTTATAACATTTGAATTAAGACCTAGAACCTAAAGAATACTACCAGTATAAATAGTTTGCGCTGAACAGTTTGCCATTTACACTTCTTTCATAACGCCTATGGTTCCAGAAATATGAACATTTGTTTGAAATGTGAGGGCATAATTTGATTCTGTCAAAAGGCTTATGCTATAGCAATGCTATTACCTGACTTCCCTTGTGTTGCTTGCTTTTGAAACTGTGTTGTCTAGATTGTATAAGTAAATTGGTAGGTGATTTAAATCCAGCCGTGAGTAACTACGATGTCTGTGTGTGTGTGTGTGTGTGTGTGTGTGTGTGTGTGTGTGTGTGTGTGTGTGTGTAGAAATGACTTCAACTACATATGTAATGTGTAGCTGTACTGCATTAGTAAACTCTGCCACCACTTTTATTCCCTTTTGGCAAAAACTTCACCCTATTAAAATAATGGTGATATCATACATTTAAATGTGTGTTGTCACAGTTGTAAACAAACAGCTTGTGTGTTGTTTGTGATTTCTGCAATGTTCTCTAGTTTGTGATCTTTATTAAGCAGGTAGTCAGTCTGAAACCAGACATTATTTCTTAGACTCAGTTGTGTTAGGGCATGAGTGAATGAACATGTAAGTAACCGTGGTGACATTCACATGTCTGATGTGTACATGTATAACTACATATTTCACATTCACTACTTTCTGTCCATTTTAGCATAGGCAACTCCTTTGTTAAATGCTAATGATGCCATTTGTAGAAATGTGACTTTTCTAAACCTAGTAGTAAGCCTTTTTCCTGTAGTGTAAGGATATGACACAATATTCTATAGCTTGATGCCATATTAAGCAATGAGTTCAGTTCACGGATTATCTATGCATTTTGTATGATTTTGCTTCTACTGTCACAGTGATGACTGCATTATTCAACATGTGTGTTTGGATATACCTAGCATTATGCAATATTTTGTGACAAGAAGACAGATCACATCACTCTTTTAACCAAATTATAGTCACTCATATGCCTTGCAGCAATGTTGTAATGCCTTCAAATACACACTACCTCATAGCTGCAGTAAGATTTTTCCTGCAGTATGTTCAGTCTACCCAAAGTAATATTGCTTATGTGGTCACATAGGTAGGTGTTTCAAACTCACACTGACTGAATATTATCTGTTTGTGTGTTAGTATACATCTGTGTATAAATTACATCCACTGCAGTTGTAATGTGTACGGTTTCAGTGGAAGAGGCCTCCCTCATCACCTTTAACTAAAATAACTGCTTTGCAACATGATATGATGTCATGACTTCACATATGTTCTGTCTCAAAGGTGCTGTAAGACTTCACCTGTAGTGTGTGTGGTTAATATACATTTCAGTAGTTTGTGGGCTCACATAGGTGGCTGTTTATTGCCAGTCATACCTCTCAACTGCCCAGAATTTCTCAGAATGCCCAGACTTTTGCCTCATTTTTTTGGTGTGTTCCTCATAAAATCTGTAGTTTCCTAGCAAATCACTGAAGATTGAAGTCAGTAAATCCTAACAAACATTAGAGCTTCGGACTTCATAGTCTTCAAAAAATATAGGCTAACATGAATCCTATTATTCTAGCAACTTTCTAAGTTTATAAGAGCAATATTTAAAATCTGTCCCTATTATTGGGACTATGTTACCCTATTATTTTAGGCTTTGTCCAGATTTTTTGCACTAAGAAGTTGAGAGGTATGGTTCCAGCAAAGAACAACATTATGTGTGAGTCCTGATATGACACAGAAAAACACTGTTTCAAATTATTTCTATCTACTTTTATGATGGACTAGCACCTTTAAACGCACTGGAGATTTCCTGATAGTCAAATAGGTTTTCTGGGGTCAATGTCAAAGCAATGAATGTTCCCTTCCCCAAACTACTATTCTTTGAGACCACAGGAGCAAACATTTCATTAGGCGAATGCTAATTTTGATGTGTTTCACAGCATTGAATTGCCATAGTTGGCCAACATCACAGCTGTTACAATACCTGGTGAATAATAAAAGTAAATAGAAAAGAACACTCACCCACACACACCACAAAAAACTGCTTCGCCATTCTGACAGAACGCATTATAGCAGGGATCAGGAAATTTGCCCTTTACCCCACTGTAGTGTGATCTCAAAATAGGTATATATAATCAGCAGGCGGTGTGGGCTTGCATCCCCCCACATGGGCTTGCCCCCATGCAAAAGCAGTTTTTGTGATGTGTGAAGGTGAGTGATTTTTTATGTTTACTTTTCTTATTCACCAGGTATTGTAACATCTGCAATGTTGGCTAACTATGGCAATTCAACATTGTGAAACTCTGCAAAATTAGCATTTGCTGAATGAAATGTTCAGTCATGTGGTCTCGATAAATAGTAGTTCAAGGAAGGGAATGGTTGATACTTTGATATAGATGTGATTTTCTGTGATTCTTGGTTCATAGGTTCATAGGTTCATAGGTTGGTACTAGGCTGTCGGTCCTAGGGCCTATATAAGCCTAGTCATAACAATTCCCTGGCTATTTCTTCCCACACAATTTATTTCCCTGGATCCCTGTCTAGCAGGGCAACTGATGTGATCCCTGGGGTGATTTTCCTTTCTCCCATCCAATCATCAAGGTTCCTTTTGAAGAGGGCCAAAGAGGCGCTCTGCTTGACATGTATAGGCAGTCTATTCCAGAGTCTGGGGAGTCTCTGGGTCAGGAACCTATCCCTCCAGCATGTTTAGTTTATTGTGATGGCAAGGTTTAGATCCCTGGAGCGTGTGGCTCTGAGGGATTGGGATTTCTTTAAGTGTAGCATGTCCAACAGCTCTGGGTTTGACATGGCCTTGTATGTTAAGCAGAGATCACCTCGGAGTAGACGATATGCGACAGAGTATAGCTGGAGTTTTTTAAGGTGGTCAGCATAGGGCATCTGCTTTAGGCCTGTGATTCTTTTAGTGAGGTATTTCTGCAGCCTTTCTAGTTGTTGCAGATGTCTTGAGAGGTACATACCAAATGGGGCATTGTATTCTATAATAGGTCTAATGAGGGATGAGCACAGTGGGACAATGACCTCCTTTTTTCCTGGATGAAAAGCCCTTAGTGATGAGCTGTGCCACATAGAAGGATTTCCTGACTGTTGTGGCGATGTGGTTATTGAAGGTGAGACCACTGTTCACCTGTGTCCCTAAGTCTCTTATCACACTTTCGGTGTTTAGTGTACTGCCACCTATGTTTTAATTCATAGGTACATGTTTTTTTCCCAGAGGGGATAACTATACATTTCTTGGCATTGATCTTGAGCCCATGGCAATGGCACCAAGCATCTGTTTCTGTAAGGCCCTTTTGTAGAGTATCCACATCATTTGGGGATTCAATAATGGCTCCCAGTTTGCAGTCATCTGCGAACTTTGTTAGCCAGAGTCCCTTAGTGTTGGCCTGTACTACAGAGAAGTAGATGCCAAACAGGAGAGGTCCCAGGACTGAACCCTGAGGTACTCCACTTGTCACTTGTCTGGAACTGGATTTGGAGTCAGCTACTTTTACAGTATGGGTTCTGTCAGTAAGCCAGTTGACAACCCATTGAGTGATGTAGGGATTAATGCCCAGCTTAGTAAGTTTATCTATGATTCCAAAGTGGGGAATGGTGTCAAAGGCCTTGGCAAGGTCCATATAGGCTGTGTGGATTGCCTTACCCTTGTCCACAGCTCTGGAGACTGATTTGAAGAAGTCAATCAGGTTCAGGAGACAGGATTGGCCCTTCACGAACCCAAACTGGGTGGGGTCCAGTGTTTTAAGGTTGCCAATGTCTTTGTTTATAAGTTCCATGATAATACGTTCCATAGCCTTGCAGATCAGGCTCATCAGACTGATGGCGCAGTAGTTCCCAGGATCCAAGGTGGATCCCCCCTTGTGGAGTGGGATAATTGTAGCTGTGCGCCACTCAGTGGGCACAAAGCCTGAGGTGAGGGTATGATTAAACATGACACTTAGGTGAGGTACCAGTTCATTTTGTAGTTCATGTAGTACACAGGCCGGGATGTCATCTGGAAAGCAAACAACCTCTGCGAGGCTCGAACCCAGGACCCAGCACACCATACACAAAGTGTTTTACCACTAAGCCATGGCAGAAACATAGGGTGAGAGTCATGGGGTCAGATACATTGGGGTGAGAGTGTTCCTGTGATGCATGCTGTTAATCCTGACTTATACAGCATATCTACACAGATAGACAGGGGTTGAAATCTGGGACTGTATGTGTACAAAACAAATAAGATGGAAAAGAGTGGCTTGGCTAGACCATAGTGATATTGGTCTGCTCATGGTTGTGTTAATGTGGTTGTTTATTATATAGTTTATTCAGTATTCATGCTTTTTTGCAAACTATATATACTGTCGAGTTGCGTTTATGTCATTGCGTCCATATTGTGGGAGTTCTTCTTTGAATATGGCCTACTAAATTATAAGATGTTGTTTTCAGCAATGTGGATCATATAAGTGTGTTTTGACAACATTGTATTTATGTTTCTGTTGGGATATTGCTGTGAACATTGTTTGTGACTGTCCTTTTTTGGAGGGGCACATGTTTATGGACAATATATTACTCTAAGGGGTTGGATATATTTTGGATCAGTTCCGATGTTTTTTTGATAGATTCAGGGGGATACTAACTGAATTATGTACAATTGAACTGGCTTTTGATATAATTTTGATAAGCCCTTTTGAGCATCACCAAGTTCTCATCTTAGGATTAGCTGGGACTATATCTACATTATCTTTGACCCCATTCTATTTATAATTTGGAATCCACTATTATTGTGCAGAGGTCCTAGGTATGTGTTGTGGTACCATAATATTGGGACCTAGGTTCAACACTAAATTGGGATATTTTTCTACATTATACATTTATACTAATTCAGTATGACAATAAGTGTGTATTGTTAAGTTGACATAAAATATTGTCACTCTATTTTATACATCCTATTGGGAATCACACACACATTGGTCTTAATTACCAATTCTTGGTGAAGTTAGGAGTGTATGTATATGTGTATACTATCTGGATTTTTTTGTCCAGAGAGCTTTTTCCATATATTCTGAGAACAGGTGTATCTACTAGCTCATTTGGGGACATCGCAGCTGGTTCTATTTGCAATTGGACTGGGTTGTTGTGTCTTGGGGGCACACTCCTCTGTTCTCTGATTTTTTATATACACTACATTATAGGATTTGGTGATCTTGTCTTCATTTTCTGGGACTATGCTCAGCATCATTTTGTTTCATTTAATATTTTATTGACTGCTTTGGGCATTTTCTTGCTGGATTTCTGTCTATGCCCTTTTGTTTTTTATAATTTGTTTGGATTTGGAAATTCTAATTTGGACGCAGCTTAGACAGTTATCTTATTAGATTGGTCTTTTGGCTGTTATTGTCCTACACTTTTGGCTGTCGTGGGATCATTATATTAACCATTATTGACAGCCCTTTGGTAGATTATTTCGGCCATATTATGGATTTATCGAATCTTATTTCTGGACTGGTAGCCGACAGGGAAGATCTTGGGGTTTTTGGCTTGGGGTCTTTGAATAGTGGAACTGTTGATGGTGGTGTTAACACCAATTCTGACTTAACAAGCCATAAGTTAATTGAAGATCTAAATAGACTACTCAGAACATTACGTGCCAATGTGTGGCACAGTAAGCTTTTTAAGGCTTACCAAGTGGCCAATATTACTCCTAGGGGTTTGAGAATACGAATTATTCCACATGTGAATAATGGGGATGCTGAATTAAACACCAATTGGTTAAAAATACAGCAGGAAGCTACAATGTCTTTTGTAACGGAATTACACAAATTTCATAATAGGGCCATTGACAGGGGACTAGCGGAGATTAATGCCTTGGTTGATAAACTTAAGCAATTTGAACATGAAGCCTCTTTCGAGACCAAACTAAGCAAGGTTGGGTCCGATTTGAAAAAATTTGATGCTGAGCTCTGTTCCAGGAAGATGAAGAAGTTTACCAGAGATCAGGAGGATTACGCCAATGGCAATCCTTTTTTATCCCAGTCTAAACATGTGAGATTTAACAATCTCCCCACATCTGTCAGAAAAAGGAAAAGACCTAGGTCTATTTTACGTAGGCATACATCTGAGGGTACTTCATCTCTTGATGAGACTTCTTCAGGCACTGACACTGAATCCTTGGCAACAACAGGGTCACCAATACCCAAAAGGAGTTCTGGCAGTGTCCCTTTAGGAACACACGGAGACGGAAACATAAGCAAAGTAAGCAATTTACAAGGTTTACTGAATCTGGCCTTAGGGAATTGAACTGTCCCATGGTAAATAATGTTTTAAATCTATCCAACTATGATTTATCTGATGCACACCTCCGAGTCCTTAATAAAGGTTTAAATTTTATACCTGGGTCTGTTATATCTGAAGATGTATTTGCACAAGATCTAATCCAATTTTGTAGAGCTATTAATTTAAGAATGTTTTTTGGTGATACTAACTACAACTTGGATGGTGGTAATTTTACATATCATAAATCTAATTTTGCTCGCCTATGAATGCGGTTGTCCAGCAGTTCCAAAACAGTGTATTGAAAGATATTCATTTTTTTGGTAGTGAAACAGTCTTCAAGCACAATAATATTACCCCTATTGAGAGAAGGGCTATTTTGGAACTCCAGGACAACAAACAAATTGTTATAATAAATGCTGATAAAGGTGGAGCTGTAGTAGTTCTAAATTGGTCTGATTATGACAAGGAAGCTCGAAGGCAATTACTTGATGTAAGATACTATACACAGATGGGGGTGGATCCTATGGGTAGATTTGCTAAATGCATTGGATGTTTTCTACAAAATGCACAGGATAGAGGGATCATATGTAAAGACACGGTACAACATTTGACTATTAAAGATCCAAGTGCTCAGTACATTTATTTTCTACCCAAGATCCATAAAGATTCAAAGAATCCCCCAGGAAGACCAATAGTTTCTGGTAGAAACTATTTGACGGAGCCCTTGTCATTGTTTTTGACCAAATATCTTAAACCTTTGTTAACATCTATTCGTTCCAGGCTTAAAGATACCACCAACTTTTTACAGATTGTATCGGACATACAACTAGAAGCAGATTGGCTTTTGTGCATGCTTGATGTGAGTGCACTCTATACCAATATTCCACATCAGGCAGGTCTCAAGGCTTTAGCATATTGGCTTGAACATTCTAAACTATACAGTCCCACTTTTAACTCCTTTTTGGTAGATATGGCTAGGTATGTCCTCACTTGTAACGTCTTTTATTGCAAAGACACATGCTTTTGGCAGATTAAAGGTACTGCTATGGGGGCATCTTTTGCCCCCATATATGCCGACCTTTTTATGGCCTATGTAGAGAATGAGATGATATACAATTTTACAAGGAATATTTTTCTTATGGACATGGACATATGGAGACGTTACCTGGATGATATATGGTTGGTCTGGAGGGGCACTGAATCTCGACTTACTGAGTTTATCCAGTATTTGAATAATAATGAATGGGGGTTGTGTTTTACGGAACAACATGACAACAATAAGATTATATTTCTGGATGTTCTTTTGCGAAAACAATCTGATGGCACATTGGAAACTGAAATGTACAGGAAGTTCCCTCAATATAACCCCCTATTACATGCATCCAGCTACCATGCTCCACATATAGCGAGGAACATACCTAAATCTCAATTTATCAGAGCAAAACGGATTTGCTCTGAACAATCTACCTTTTGTGTTAATCAAACTGATCTTACTTATAGATTTAAACAAAGGGGCTATAAAGCTGGGACCATTGCTATTGCTAAATGTCAGGTCAATAATATGCAACGCCAGGATTTACTGCAATATAGGGAACGATTGGTTCAGTCATCTCAACCATTGAGACTGGTTACTACCTATGGTCGCAATACCAACTGCCTTTTGGGGAGTGTCAGGAAACATCGGAATATTTTGAAAAGTGACCCTGAGGTTGCACACATTATTCTAGATCAATGTATGTTTTCTTATAGGAATGGGAAGAAGTTACAATCCTATTTCAATCATTACAAAATGAGGGACAACAAATACAACACTAAGATACGACGTACCCTATCAGGTCATACTTTACGTGGATGTTTTCCCTGTGGTCATTGTATTAATTGCAAATATATGTCCACAACCCATGAGTTTTCCAGTAGAAATTGCCCCAGAGTGTTTGAAATCAAGAGTTTTGTGAACTGTAGCAGTGATTGGGCTATTTATATGGCCACATGTAACTGTGGGGCGTTCTACATTGGGCAAACCTCCAGATGCATTAGAGTACGCATATCTGAACATTACAGTAATATAAAACACAAAAAGGTGACAAATGCCCTTTATAAACATCAGTTGGTCCATCCAACAGCAAAATTTATGTTTACAGTAATTGATTTAATACAAGGGGATCGCATAAACAAAAGTGGGTGGCACAATATTTTAAATAGTAAGGAAAAGAAATGGATAATTATATTAGGTGGGCTTTTTCACCCAGGTCTAAATGAATATTCATGAGGAATAAACCAATAGGATTTGGATTCTGTTTATTTAAACAGCTTGTGAGGAACCATATACATATACACTGAAGAAGGCTGTGTATGTTACCAGCCGAAACCGGTATGTTCCTTTGTTAAATACAGCTATCTTGGTCACCATTTGCTGGCTTTGGTCTTTTTTGTTCTGTGGTTTCATTTGGGAGCCGTGCAATGACCTACGTGCAGGAGGAAGTCTTTTAATGTTAACACAGTGACATCCTTTTCATAGGTTCATAGGTTCATAGGTTCATACTAGGCTATCTCCCCGGGGGCAATTATAAGCCTAGCCCGATTTTGTTTGGCTTACGCCACCCCTTGATTTGAGTATACTGTGCCCTTTTTAAGGTTTAGTTTGCTGTGCCTCTGTCTAATAGTGACATGGAAGTAATCCCCGGGACAAACCTACGATCCCCCATCCACTCATCAAGATTCTTCTTGAAGAGATTCAGTGAGGTGCTCTGCCTAACATGAATTGGAATTCTGTTCCAGAGCGAAGGGAGCCTCTGGATTATGAATCTGTCCCTCAAGCAAGTTCTATTTATTTCAGTGCTGAGGTTCAAGTCCCTCGAGCGTGTGGCTCTAAGGGATTTAGATTTACTGAGGTGGAGCATGTCCATTAATTCTGGATTGGACATAGCTTTATGTCAGGCATAGATCGCCTCGAAGTAGGCGGTATGCAACTGAGTAGAGCTGGAGTTTTTTAACCGAGCAGCATATGGCATCTGTTTGAGTCCCTTGATCCTCTTGGTGAGGTACTTTTGGGGTCTTTCTAATTGCTGCAGGTGTCGGGTAAGGTACATCCCAAAAGGGGCATTGTATTCTATGATGGGCCTGATGAGGGATGAATAAAGGGGCACGATTACCTCTCTTGATCTAGATGTGAATCCTTTCATGATGAGGTGGGCTACGTAAAAGGTCTTTCTAACCACTTTGGCAATGTGGTTGTTAAAGGAGAGATTGCTATCAACTTGGGTCCCCAGATCCCTAATTACTTTCTCTGTACTTAATGGGTTACCGCCTATGTGGTAATTTGTGGGCACATTGTTTTTGCCAAAGGGTATGACTATACACTTTTTGGCATTTAGCTTTAGATCATGGCTCTGGCACCAGTTATCCGTCTTTGTGAGACCTTTTTGAAGGATGTTTGTGTCAGCTGGAGAGTTGATTATGGTGCCTAGTTTGCAGTCGTCTGCGAACTTGGTGAGCCATAGTCCTCCCACGTTGGCCTGTACCTCGGAAAAGTATATACCGAAGAAGAGCGGTCCCAGGACAGAACCTTGTGGGACGCCACTTGTGACCGGTTTTGAGTCTGACATGGCTCCAGCAACTCTCACTCTGTAGGTTCTATCTTTGAGCCAGTTTGCGACCCATCTTGTGACATAGGGGTTTATATTTAAGCTGGATAGCTTATCTATGATGCCCGAGTGGGGTATTGTGTGAACATGCCCGTAAATCAAGGTCACTCAGAAACATTTGCATTGGATAAATTAGAATCAAAAGCCCTTTCTTACTTCAAGCCTTGAATTGTATTATTTGTTATCTCTTGTGCCAGTCAGACTTATACATCTGTGTAGAGTGTGGAGAATGATTGGAAGTGGATTGAATCTGGTAAGATCTGTCTGTCAGACAATTGTGACAGTCAATATTGGCTTTAGCAAAGACTGAAGATATGACACATTTTTTTTTTGATTTTTTTTTAACACTCCATGTCAGGGGAACCATATACATTACAATAGGTTAATGATGTAATCCCTTCAAATGTATTCATCATGACACATCAGATATGCTTTTTCTGTAGTGCTAAAGATTGATACACACGTCACTGAGATCTGCCGTCAGCATGTGTTTGAGTCTGGCAAGCTATAAATGCTGTGTATGTCATTGAAAGCTCACAGGCATTATTTATTTTCCCAATATACATGACTTCATACAAACATTTATGTATTAATGCAAATCTTTTGTTCACACTCTAGGGATTTATAGGATATGAGTGATTATATACTTCTGAAAGAATGACCTCATCAGTTAGTTGCGGAGAAGATGTCTGTGGTAAAATTGAGATAAAGTGATAGGGAGACCTCTGCCATGCTGCAACATCATCACAAAATGTGATGGGCCTGTGTTATGATTTTTTCTTCTGATTTTTTGTGGGGTAGTTGATGTTATTGTAGTCTTTGCTGTACTTCATTGTAAGCATGCCCGGTATAATGATGTAGCAGATACACACTGTTGAGAACAAATCACAGAAAGTAATCAGTATTCTGAGATTGTTGTTATCATGTTTTCCTCTTTGTCAAAATATAACAGAATTAGCCTATAGACATTTTGCAGGATAACAACATTTGTCACAGGCCAGTGTACATTAAGTGTATGTACAATGTATATCTCAACAGATCACTTAGTAATACCCATTAATGTTTCATCTGGTTGTGATTTATGTTATTGTAGTGTCATACAGGTCTTAGTAATGTTTGTAACAAGGCTCACTTCACAGCTACATATCATTTACAATATAATGCATTCACATCTGTTCTTTGATACACTTCTTTAAGTCAGAATGTATGTTGTGGCAGTTGCAAAAGGAAATACATGTCATATCATTGATTACAGTAACACAAATGCATCATACTCACATAATTCTAGACAGACATTTGCTACATTTGCCCTTTCGCTGATGTATTAACTGCATAACACCTCTATAGACATCATTTCGCTTAAGCCTTGTCTGGGCTAACCTATCCATTTGTGATATACACATAAATACATCTTATACATATTGATATACATCGTGACATTCTGAAACATGTACCCATTTTCCAGGAGACTGACTACACTTGAGTTGTACCTTGATTTACGGGCATGTTCTCATACATCACATGACCATACCTCATTTTGCATGTTCATAAGTCACATCTGCTATAGATGGCAAACACTATTATGTATATCAGATCATTATTTTGTTTATATCCTGGTCAGTATGGCACATCTGTGTATGTGTCATGTCCTTCTATGTTTTACTACATACACAACATGCATGAACTGTCACAAAGTTAGTAGAATTCACAACATGCACGTTGATAAACACAATTGCTATTTTCGTCATTGATAACTATTACTGGAAGGATTGCGCAGTTGTACATGATTTTTCTCCATATTTCCATCATGAGTATTGTTTCCTACTTATAAAGCAATGAACAATTCTTTAACCTGTATGCATGTTATCACATCAGTCATGGAGACAATGGCGCAGTGGTGCAGCAGTTTTGCATTGTCTCACGCAAAGAGGTTCTCTGGTTCTCAACAGGGGTGCCTTCTGTGTGGAGTCTACATGTCTTCTCTGTGTTCGTATGGGTTTCTGCCAGGGTGCTCTGTTTTACGCCCATGTTACAAAGACATGCATCTGGAGTGTTTCTCACTGGGCCTCCTTTGAAAATTGGTTCGTTCCAAGTCAGACTTTCCCAGTAAACAAATGTTAATAAATAAATAAATACACTTTTATCAGTCTTGCAGTATATATTACAGTGGCAGGGTACTTCCATACACTTGCTACACAGGCATAGATAGACATTCTCAATATAATCATGTCGGTAACACAAATATTACTGAACATATTATAAAAAATGTATAGTGGAAAACTGACATTTAGATATCTTAACTTGTATTTATACGAATGTTTATAATTTACATTAATATACAAAATGTATAAAATAGAGAACATCGATATCTGTGGAGTAACAGAGACCTGGTTCAAAACTCCAGAGAGCACCCCTGCTTTACCAGGCTATAATTCATACCACACCTTTTGGCCACCTAACCTGGACTGAAGCACTAAAGGCGAAGGTGTGCTCATATTCATTAAGGGTATCCACACCTCCAGGCTAGTTGCACAGCATAATGCATCTGAGATTATCCAAGTGCAACTAACTCTGGGCAAGACCGCAATCCAAATTGTAGCTTGCTACAGATCCCCCACCATGCCCCAGGATTCCCACTCCACATTTCTTGATACACTGGAAAATATTAGGGTACAACCTAACACCCTAATAATGGGAGATTTCAACTACCCCACCATTAACTGGGAAAACTACTCATGTGCCAACTCTTGTGCTCAACATTTTTTGGAATTCATAAATTTCAACACCTTGGATCAATGTATCCAAACCTCCAACAGGGGCAGCAATATCCTAGACCTGGTCATTACCAACATGGGCAACCAGTGTTCCACACTAGAGGTAAATTCCTTGTTGGTCAGATCCAACCACAAGGAAATCACCCTAGACATCCACATCTCACCCCCACCCCCCATAAGGGAAACCACCGTAAATAATTTCTCCAAAGCCAACTTCACACTTCTTAAGACAGAAGTGGCAAACATCACAACACCCATGCTGATGGACAATAGAGGTACGACTGCTGAATCCTATACAATTGTACTTTATAAGCACTTGCATGAGTGCATGGATCGTGCCATCCCTAACAGAAACAAGATGCTATCCTCCAAAAAAAGGAAGCCAATCTGGTAGTCCCCTGCTATAAACAAACTCTACAACAGAAGAAAGAAACTGTTGCAAAAAAGAGTAAAATCCCATGATTGGAGGAACTCTGTGGCCAGCCTTAGTAAGAAGCTGAGATCCCTCATAAAATCCTCTAAAGCTAGAAATGAAAACAAAATTGCCATTGATTCTAATTAAAACCACAAAGCATTCTATAGCTATATCAATAATTTCAATGGTAACACTCAGATCTGCTCTGAGTTACAGCACAATGGCACTAAATATACAGAACCAACTGATATTGCCAACATCATGGCAGTTAGGTTCAGTGCTAACTTTAACAATCTCTTACACCCTAAAGGGCCCATCTCTATATCAGAAGAATGCAAAGTTCCTGTAATCATGGCTGCACACGTAAAAAACACACTCTCCAAACCCAGGAACACAGCATCCATGGGACCTGACAACATCCCAGGCTGCATTCTACATGGACTACAGAATGAACTGGCACCCCACATAAGTACCATGTTCAATCATAACCTCACCTCAGGCTTTGTGCCCACTGATTGGCACACAGCAACGGTTATCCCACTCCACAAAGGGGGAGCCACCACGGACCCTGGGAACTATCACCCCATTAACTTGACAAGCCTGGTCTGCAAGGCTATGGAATGCATCATCATGGAACTTATAAACAATGACCTTGGTAATCTCCAAACTCTGGACCCTACCCAGTTCGGGTTTGTAAAAGGCATATCATGTCTCTTAAACCTGATAGACTTCTTTGAAGCAGTCACCAAAGCCGTAGATGAGGGTACGGTGGTTCACACAGTCTATCTAGATCTTGCCAAGGCTTTCAACACCATCCCCAACTCTGGAATTATAGATAAACTCACTAAACTAGGTATACATCCCTATGTCACAAGATGGGTTGCCTACTGGCTCACTGACAGAACCCACACTGTGAAAGTAGCAGACTCTAAATCCAACTTCAGGCCAGTGACAAGTGGAGTACCACAGGGTTCAGTCCTAGGTCCTCTCCTGTTTGGTATCTACTTCTCTGAAGTACAGGCTAACACAGAAGGTCTTTGGCTAACAAAGCTCGCAGATGACGGCAAACTAGGAGCCATAATATAAACTCATAATGATGTGGACATCCTACAAAAGGGCCTCACTGAGACAGATGCCTGCTGTCAAAGCCATGGCCTCAAGCTCAATACCAAAAAGTGCATTGTCATCCCTTTTGGTAAAAACTCTGTACCTGTGAACTACCACATAGGTGGTAATCTACATAACACAGAAAGTGTGATAAGAGACCTTGGGACACAGGTGAACAGTAGTCTCACCTTTGATAATCACATTGCCACATTAGTCAGGAAATCCTTCTAAGTGGCACACCTCATCACAAAAGGTTTCTCATCCAGGAAAAAAGTGGTCATTTGTCCCCTCTACTGATCACCCATTAGACCCATTATAGAGTACAACGCCCTTTTTGGTATGTACCTCACAAACATCTACAAAAACTGAAAAGCCCACAGAAATACCTCAGAAAGAGGATTACTGGCCTCAAACAGATGCCCTACGCAGACTGTCTTAAAAAACTCCAGCTTTACTCTGTCGCATATCGCCTACTCAGAGGCAATCTCTGCCTAACATACAATGCTATGTCAAACCCAGAGCTGTTGGACATGCTCCACTTAAAGAAATCCCAATCCCTCTGAGCTACATGCTCTAGGGACCTAAACCTTGTCACCACAATGAACAGAACATGCTGGAGTGATAGATTCCTGTCCCAGAGACTTCCCATACTCTGGAACAAACTACCTATCTATATCAAACAAATCTCCTCATTAGCACTCTTCAAGAAAAATCTTGATGATTGGATGGGAGATAGGAAATTCACTCCGGGGATCACTTCTGTGGCTCTGCTTGACAGGGGCACAGGAAAATAATTTCCTTGGGTGGCAAAAGCGAGGGTACTGTTTGGCTAGGCTTATATAGGCCCTAGGGCCAATAGCCTAGTACCTACCTATGAACCTATGAACATATGTTTGAGTAAGACATGTTTAATTTTAGTTTTACATGACAGGTGGCAATATGTCATATCGTTAGTTACAACAGATTACTTCCTGAATACACATCTGATGTGCAATGTCTGCAGTATATGCAAATATCCCGTAATGTGTCTACTGTCCTTGCTGTTATCTCAACTTAATCATTTTCTAAAAATTTATGTCACTTTTACTCCCCTTTGTTAAACTATAGATTTGTGTCCCTCTTACAGCCTTTATCAGCATTTTGTTTTTGTTTATATACATGTCCCTAAGTAAACAAGATTACTTGCATACATGAAAATATATTTAATTACTACACTTTCCTCATTTATCACCCATTGCCTCTTAATTATTGAATTCAAGTTGCCTTTGCATTGTATTGTGCTGTCTACGTGTGCTCACTTAATGTGTTTGTATTTATGTATAACATGTTTTTTATATTGTGTGCTCAAGCCTCCGTGCACTGCTGCATGGCAACTAACAGGTGTTCTAGCCGTGAATCGATATTGCTAAACATATAGGCTTGCTTAATGGTTTGCATATATAATGAGCACTCTTGCTCATCACACTAACACCAGCAGAGCATGTAGATGTAGAAGAAGGTGCACACTAATGTTAATGAATCACCGGGTAAATAAAATTGCACATAAAATATGCACACAGACTGGGAACACTGCAACCAGAATCAAGGGAGAAATGCTATATTTTGTATATTTTTGATGCAGTTAGCATAAGGCTCATATATAAAACTAGTCCAATATTGTTCACACATCTTGCATCTCAGCAGCAACTGATGAGTTTAGGTATTCAATTGTGGTTTGCTGTTTGAAGTTCACCTGACAATTCAGTCAAAGAGTGACATAATTTTGCTCACTTTACTTGAAGAAGCAATTAATTTTGCTTATGACTATCCTCTGCTATATCCTCTGCTATCATACAGTTAAGCAGGCTAGATGAATTTATCTGGCAGTTACCAAAGATGACTAAAGTTCAGAGCTAATGAACTGTTTCCTGTACTTAGATTCAAGGTTTGATTCTTTCCACCTTCACTTGCCTATTGTATTATTCAGATGAAGTAATTTAACCAGGGAGTGCTACAGTGTCATCCCTACAAAGGTAGAATTTTTGACCAGTTGACTTATTTAGTCAACAAGTATTTAAAAAGAAGTGCATCTGAAAAAATTTGAAAGCACAGACCTCAGTCAACAAATGCTACTCTGTCTAAATGGAAGGATAAAAGGAATAGTGAAATGATCAGTTTCAAAAAGGGAAATGGAAAAAAAAAGATATAGGTTCATAGGTCGATAGGTGTTTACTAGGCTAACAACCACAAGGGCCTAGTTAAGCTTAGCCATGCATCACATATCACTGACAGGTTCTGGTGCCATTGATAAATGTAAGCAGGGGCTTGGGAGGTAAAACATTTACAAGCAGGGGCCTGGGAGTTGAAACATTTTGAGGCTGCCTATGTCCATTAAAGACATAGGTGCCAAACCAGGGATGAATTTCCTGAACTGGGTTAGGGAGACACTCTGCTTCACATGGATGGGGAGCCTGTTCCACAGAATGGGTAATCTCTGGGATACCTAACTGTTTCTACAGTCTTATTTATATCAAAGGCAAGGTTTAAGCCTTTAGAATAAGTTACTATGGTGCTGTTTCTTTTGTAGATATGGGGTCTGATAATGCCTTATATGCCAGGCATAGATCTCCTCTCAAGAGCCTGTACGAGACAGAATACAGGGATAGGACCTTGAGGCAATCTGCATAGGACATGTTACTCACACCCTGTATTTTTTTAATGAAGACTCTCTGTGGATGTTCCAGTTGTTGGATACGTCTGGTTATATACTTATCGAAGGGGCATTGTACTCAATCATAGGTCTAATAAATGTTGACTACAGTGGAACTATGAGTTAGTTGACCTAGATTCCATATCTTTGTTTATAAGTTGGGTAACATAGAATGATTTCCTCACTATTGTAGACACATAATTGACAAAAGCTAGATTACTGTTTATGTGTGTCCCCACATCCCTGACTACTGGGCCAACTCTTAAGGGTGTGTTGCCAACATGATAGTTACCAAGGGGTGAATGACTTCCAGAAGGATACCATTGTGCATTTCTTGGCATTTAGTTTTAGTCCATGGCTCTGGCACCATTTCGTTGTCTATGTCAGCCATTTCCTGGAGAACATTTGTGTTGGTAAGTGATTCAATAATAGCTCCCAATTTGCAGTCATCTGCAAATTTAGTCAGCCAGAGGCCATTGACATTGGCTTTGACTTCAGAGAAGGAAATGCGAAAAAGGAGTGGTCCCTGGATTGATCCCTGAGGGACTTCACTTCTCACTGGACTTTTCACAGAGGTGGACTCCCCAATTCTTACTTCCTGGGTCCTGTCTGTGAGCCAGCTGGCTAAATACTGGGTGACATAAAGGACTGCACCCAACCGCTTAAGTTTGTCAACAATAACCAAGTGGAGGATTGTGTTTAATTCTTGGCCAGGTCAAGGTATACACCATTTTGCCTTCATCCATTGTTTTGGTGACCTTCTCAAAGAAGTCCACCAGACTGAGTATGTATCCCCTGCCCTTGATGAAACCAAACTGTGTTGGGTCCAGTATCTGGAAGCTTTCTGTGTTATTGTTGATCATGTCCATGATAATTCTTTCCATGTCTTTGTGTATGAAACTAGCGAGACTTATAGGTCTCTAGTTTCCATGGCCTGTAGCTGGCCAACCTTTGTGCACAGAGATGACTGTTGCTGTTCTCCATTCATGAGGTACAAAGCCTGTTTGGAAGCTACAGTTAAATAGCAATTCCAGAGCACCTGATAGATCATGTTTCATGCTATTTAGAAGGCATCCTGGGATATTGCCTGAGTCCATTCATGCAGTATTCTTGGCCTAAGAGAGTAAAGGACCTGTTCCCTAGTGATAGCAAGGAGAGTTATATTTGATGGTATTTCCTGAGGAAAGGTTGATAAGGAAAAGGGGTAAAGCTGGAGCCGAATTTGTTGGTGAGTAGGTTTGCTATATCTTCTGGCTCAGTATATGTGGCTTCATTTACAATGAGCTCTCCACACAACAGTGTATTTCCTTTGAAGTTGTGGACATAGCTAAAGAATGCTTTGTAGTTGTCCTTGGCCTGGGAGTTCAAATTTACCTCAAATTTGGCTTTGGTGGATTTTACTTGTCCTCTGAGTTGTTTGTTTAGTTTGATGACAGTACTTTTATCCTGCTGCCATGCTGCACCTCCTAATTTTTGCCATGATGTTCTTCCTTCTGTTATACAGCCTATTGATGCTGTGATTCCACCAGGGTGGCTTGTTTTCTGTGTTACTGTAGTTCTTCCTGGTAGGTACAGTTGCCTCTAAAGCAGCTATTAACATGCTTGTGTATGGTTTCTGTGAACAGTTCTGCATAGACAGCAGTGTTCTCAAGGTATACGGAAGCTTGATATTTTGCCAGATTATCACTTAATATGTAAGATGTTAGCTTTAGAGTAGTTCCTGAATATTCTAGGTTTAGTCTAGGGTTCCAGGTTATATTTTTACTTTAAAGGAGACCATTTTGTATTCTGACCTTACCAGAGAAGACATCACACTAGGGGGGTGTGCAGCACTCTCCCATATTAGTGAGTACCAGATCCAGTATGGTTCCACTCCTTGTTGGTGCATTGACAATCTGGTCTAGGGAGTTTGTGTTTACAAAATCCAGGAAGCTCTGTGCCTGTATGTGTGGAGTTTTATATGATTCCAAGTTAATAGTGGGTAATTAAAGTCACCCATGAATATGGCATTGAGTTGGATGGTGAGTGTTTCCCATAAGGTTTTGTACATGGTATGGGTTTCCTGGGTCATAGAGGGGGGCCTATAGCTTGCAAGGAAGTGGTACTGGATTTTACCTATGGTGACTTGAACATGGAGAAGCTCAAATGCATTGTCCTGTTTGATCAGCCTTAAGATATATTTTTTTTATGTAAATCGAGACACCAGCACCTTTAATTCCTGTATGTGTAGTAGCTGGTCTAAATGTGTAGAAGGCATTATAACTTTTCCATGTAGGTGTGCTTAGAATCCTAGTATTGAGCAGTAACACTTTTAGATTTTCTTTGTTTTGATTTTCTATGTCTGAAGTGCTTTCAGTTTGCCATTGCCTCAAATAGACACTATGGTGAAAGACAATGTTTTAGCTAATATTTAAAAGCTTAGAGGGGAGAGGTGCAGACAGTGTCTGCAAAGCAGTTTGTTCTGTTGACCATTTCTTTCTATGCTGACAAATATTGTACCACTTTAGAATGACACCAGAAGCTAAGCCAATTATTAAAGTCAGTCATCTACTGTTCAAATTGTGGTATCATCCTTGGAGAAAGTAAAACACTGCTCAGTGCTAGGTTCATACCAGCCTGCCACCCATATTCCAAGAGTTCCATGATGTCACTATTCATATTGTCTAGGGATGTATGTCTCAGGTCATTTTCATCCATGTGGACTATGATTGAATCATACTGGTACTTGGGATCCAATGACCTGAATGCGAACTTAATGTGGCAGATCCTGGCCCCTGAAAAGCAACTGACTGTGACTTTCTCCTTATTCAGCCTGGTGAGAGAGGCATCAATGTATCTCACAATTGAGACTCCAATCACCAGAAATTTGGATTGGCTTGCCTTATGGGCTTAGAAGTAGAGGCTCCATGAGATGTGGCTATATGTGTTGATGTGGGTGTTGCTTTGAAAGGGTGTGTTCATGGTTGCTGAGGGTGTTTGTTATATGTACTTCATCTAGGAGGTCTTTGGGGTTTAGGTAGGTTACATTTAAGTACCTCAGCATATCTGGGTCTATGTGTCTGCTTTGAACTGTGTGTGATAGGTACAGCATACTACTGACAACCTTATTGATATTAGGAGTGCTTTTATGTGAGAACATTGCCTCCAGTGACATTATGTAAATATATCTCTCACATAGCATATCAGTTTGTTTGAGAATTAATTGGTTGTCAGTAAACACGAGGCAATTTCTGCATTGCCTCAGGATGCCCATATCCACCAAGCTGGTAACAAAGATAATGAGAAAGTTCATTT
This sequence comes from Protopterus annectens, assembly GCF_019279795.1. Lineage (NCBI taxonomy): Eukaryota > Metazoa > Chordata > Ceratodontiformes > Protopteridae > Protopterus > Protopterus annectens. The sequence goes on from NC_056735.1 coordinate 943,059,926, forward strand.
CCATGGCAACAGACCCTTTTTTATTGATTAAATGGTTGAAGTGAGAATATAATGTAATTGTCAGGAGTATCCAGTTTGCAATTCTGAGGGCAGTGCTTGTCACTGCAAAGTAATTGTCCTGTGTGAAACTAGGTATTAATGAAATTTCATTGATTCTTTTACAGGAAAAATGTTAACTAAAGGTGTCTGTGGCTATACAGGGCATTGTCAAACACTTGCGGAGACACTAATAAGTAGAACCTGCTGATTTATGTATAACGTATTTAGGCAGATATTCTGAGGTTAAAAGCCAATCAAGCAGTATTTACTGAAAAGAAAGAATTAGCTTATCAAGAATGATGACAAAAGGGGTTTCACCTGAATGGCTATTGTCGGACTGCTACTAGTGTTGGTCTCACCACAGATTCAATATACTGGGATACAATGCTCATTTGTTTCTTCTCTCACCAGAAGCAAAACAGTAGCATTAATCCCAATATGAGAAGCAGGCTACAGCCTGTTTGGTGATCTGCAGTCCTGTCCCAGATGATGTAAGGGTCTATATGCTTGTTGTAGCCTTTTCCTGATATATGCTTTGAGTAGCAACCAGGCTATTCAGGAAGGTCAAGCAGAGACATTCACTTTTCAACCACAAACAGTCAGGAATCTATGCACTCTATTTCTTCTCTCATCAGGAGCAAAACAAATATAAGCACAAATCCAAACTAGCACCTATGAAGCAGTTATTAGACTTTTCGGTGATCAGCAGTCCTCAGGAAATAATATTCCTATGCTCATTTTCTCACCAGGATCAAAACAGAAACACTAATCCCAAGATGACTACTGAGAGACAGAATGTGGACTCTCCAGTAATTGGTGGCCTTGGAAAAGATGTTGCAAATTTTAAAGGTAAGATGGAAAATGAGTTGATATCCTAAGAGCTGTAGTGTGCACTAAGCAGTTAGATATGAAAGGGGGGGATACTTAAGCTTTAGTTATCTAAGTGGAGAGCCACTAATTTTAAAAGAGCAAGATAGATTGGAAGGGATTGCACTTTGCATTCTGGTTCTGTGGAATGCAGTGATATAACCATTACATTTAAATAGTTGAATGAGAGTGATTTCATAAAATGATAATTTTTTGCTTACCCACAATAGCCAGTGAAGGAGGAGAGGGAAGGAGATGCATAGTCAAATTAATATAAGGGGTAGAAAGACAGCTGAGTTTAAAAACACAACAGTACCAGGGTGGGAGGGTGGTAAAAAACAAGAGGCACTGCTATGGCTTCTTTCTTAGTTCAAATATGCAATTAAAAACAGAATACAAGTAAAACACAGTTTAAAGAAAATGGCTCACAATATACAAAATAGAAGAAGGCGATAAACAACACAAAAGACAAGAAAGCAAAAACAAACTAACTTTTCCCTCACAGCAAACTGTGGTAGTCTGGGTGAGCTTTTCTTATAAAGCTCAGCCAGAGCAATTAAGAAAAACATCTCAGCCATCATACAATAGGAGGACCAAAGTTAACATAAGATGTTTTATGAATGGAAAGGAAATCGATATTTGCACATATGGTGCCAGAAAATTAAACTAAACTGAATTAAATTGAACAAATATTCTGTGCTCTACAGACATTAGAGGGAGCTATCTAGTGACTAGGCATGAATTTCTCCATGAAAGCTACATCTGTGCAAGAGCTCTGGGAAGGGAGCAGGAGGGAGGTTTTAGAGTTAGGGAACAGTAACAAAATTTTAGAGTTAGGGAGCAGGAAGGGAGTTTTATGTTTGGAGAGCGGCAGGGAAATTTTAGAATTATGGAATAATCAAGGAATTTAGGTTTAGGTAGGGGGGATTGGAATTTTAGATATATTGAGTGATTGGGGACTTTTGGTTAGGGAGGTGGAGCCAAGCATTAAGATAAGGTATAGAGAACATGGATTAGGAACTGTGTGGGGTACGGTTAGAGTTCAGGTTCCAGTAGCATTACACAGCTTCATAGGGTTGGGAGTGGGGAGGTCTACATAGAAATGGGAGATTGTTCTCCGGGAGTTCAAGCACTTGTTTTTTTTTTGAGCAAGTGGTTGCAAGCAAGTGTGTTATGAGCTACTGCCACATGTGCACCTGTAGCAGACTCACTTCATCTAGGTACCTGTGTTTATCATGTGATCCTAAATCCCTTATTGTTCTTCCTAGCTCAGTATACTGCCAATATTTCAACTGTCCATTAAAACCGGAGTTGGAAGATATAAGTGTTTATTGTATCTTACCATTCATGTCACACTTGCTGAACTTGCAGATTATAGTAAAAGCAATTTGGATTACTTTTATAGCTAAAAATCTTTTGAATGGGAAATTCCCGTATTATTGTTTACTAAATTTTGTTTTCTTTCTTTCTGGAAACAATGTTATGACTTCTCAGATTTAAAAGAATCACTGTGCTGTGGTTCTTGTTATAATAACACATTTCCAGTTTTCTTTTCCAGATAGCATTATGTAACTGTTCTTTTAGGTTTTGTTTCTTCCACTTAAAAATACTTTATTTTAATCCAAGCAGTTTATTTTTAAATGGTAATTTGCTCTGTGTTTGTCCGATCATACATTAATTTTATAAAAAAAAAATAAAGAAAACATTTATTTCTTTTCTGAGCATGTTTAATCCTGATTGAAATTATTCAGTGTAAACAGGTTAGTTGGTAGCACATTTTCTACTGATATCAAGAAGATCACAAGGTTGTGAGTTCTATTTTTGTAATGGTTATTTGAATTTACATCCCAGTATTCCAGCTGTAATAATGTTGAGCTGCCATACCTGAGATAAGACAATAAAATGAGGTCACATATACCTGTGTTGTTAGTATCTTGTGGAAGTAAAAGTAAATTATATGATACTCGCTGTAAAAAGAGTGGTGGTATTTATTAAGAATCAAATAATATGAAAAATATAGAATAAAATAAACAAATTGCCCATGTTTTTGAAGATTATAACATATGATATAAATCTTTTCAAAAGAAACAAAGACAGATGACAATAAAAGATCCAATTAGTGTAGCAGGTTGAAACCTAAATGAAACAATAGCAATATACAAACAAAATCTATTAAGTCTACAGGACTGGAAGAAGCACAGTAAACCACATCTCAGCAGTATGAAAAGTAAACCTGCACAACTAAGCTGTTTATATACTAAGTAAACAAACAAAAAAAAAACACCTAAAAGGGAAAAGTGCCAGTTTGCTACAAGAAAATAATAGATAATGAACATGTAAGAAAATCAAAGTAAAACAGCTGCCAGTTCAAGCAGGTAGAAGTGGAAATGTACCTCTTTTAACCAGAAGAAGCAATCACAGCTATCCACAGTAAACTATGGCTTGGCACTACAAAAAATGTTATAAGCATAAGTAGTAATCTATTGTTATTATTGAGTCAGATGCTAAAAGAACATGATGAGTGCAATACAGGTGACAAATGATTTATAAAAATCATTGCATATCAAGATTATATATTCCCCGTTCCAAAGGAAGGATGGGCCTCCTTGAAACTGATTACATGTACAGATCTGCAGTTGTGGGACTCCACACATATCTGCTGACGTCACAAGACCCAAATGTAGTGAAAGTTTTGAAACAGGAGGAGAATAAATTTAAGATGACTTCCCCGCTTAGTCTAGCAGAAGTATATCGGCATCAAGCAGGAATGGAAATCAAACCAGAAGTAGATAAAAATCAGGCAGCAACTGATTTGCCAAAAATCAGAAAAAAAGAATATAAGGTGAAGAATCAGATGAGAAGGCAAGAAACGTGGAAAATGCATAAATATAGCTGAAAATATGGAAAACTCCTGGAAGAACCTCATGTTGATCAGAATCAAATGCAGGAATGGTTAAGGAAAAGGCAAATTCATACCAAAAGATGAAAGGTTAATATTGGTGGCCTAAAATAGTGGGCAATGTACATGTTGGTTTACAAAGCCCATTGAACAATTTCCAATGCTTCCAATGAGTCGTGTTGTGGTGTTATTAATGATGTTATGCCTACAGTTAAGAATGTGAGCAATGATATTGATATACCTAGACAGAATTTGTTTCCACAAGTATTAATTAATAACAAGCCTAATCTTGATAAGGCTGTTAGACTAAAAGTTAAGTTGAATACTGTTAACAATCATGGTGATGCTCCCATTGCTGGTGCCCCCTCATGTGACCTTCCTTTTCCATTGCCGGTTCACTCAGAACAGTTTGGGAGACGGAGCAGGTCCATGAGTCGAGGGCGCCAGAAAAGGAAGTTGTCAGGGGAGCAATGCCAGAATCAGTCCCTAAAGAAGATTTGGGGGAAGTATCGACTCGTTAATTATTAACATCTCTTCGTATCCTTTGAATCAAGATGAGTGTAATGTGTTATGTAGGGGTCTAACATTTATTCCTTCAGATAATAGCAAGTTGACTGATACTGTGCTGGATTTGTAGGTGTTTTGTAGGAATTTGATGCTACGTTACCAATATTGTAATAATTCATCTATAGACAACACTGACAATGCACATCATTGTATGTCTGAATTTGGACAATTGAGCACTTTTGTTCCATCTAATCATCCTCTTGTAGAGGCTTATTCGAAGTTAACTGAGGACAGTATACACAAATATTATAATGATTGTTTGGGGTATCCTAGACCTGCGAAGAAATTTAATCTCACTTTTAAAGAGAGACAGGCTTTGAAGAGTCTAAAGGAGAACTTGAATATTAGTATTAGACCTGCTGACAAGGGGGGCTCAGTTGTTGTAATGAATAGTGAACATTACAATGATTGTATGAAGGATATGTTAAGTGATGCTAGTTTCTATCAAAGAATAGGAATGGCTGAGGTTTATAAAATCATTAGTGGAATCAAGCAGTCTGTGCAAGAAGTTTTTGAGATCGGTTTGATCTCGGAGGAAACTTTTAAGTTTCTTATGGTATCTGACCCCTTGATACCCATTATTCAAGGACTACCAAAAGTCCATAAACATTTATTTAATCCTCCCATGCGCCCAATTGTTTCTGGTGGTGGCTGGATTACAGAGCCTCTATCTATATTTATAGAGAAACATTTGAGACCAGTATTAAATTCAAAGAGGATGGTGTTACAAGATTCCAAACAGTTCCTTCTAGATTTGTATGAGTGTATTCAGGCTACTGAAAATATAGAGAATATGATTTTTGTGACGATGGATATTCAGTCATTGTTCACCATGATACCTAATGAGCTAGGGTTAGGTTATATACAGGAATATTTGAAGTCATACAGTAATTATGACTTAGTTAAGGTTGAGTTGATCCGCTTCCTTTTGGAGATTGTACTAGAAAATAATATTTTTACTTTCAATGATGAATTTGTCATCCAGAAACATGGCGTAGCTATGGGCACTTCGTGTGCCAATAGCTACTCCAATATGTTTCTGGCACACTGGGAGAAGGAAGTTTTGTTTAAAGTAGAGGCTTTTATTAGCCATGTTATTTTTTATCAACATTTTGTTGATGATGTTTTCCTCCTCTGGAGTGGTACATCTGGAGAACTACAAGTATTTTTCGAACAGATTAATAAATTGTGTGGATGTTTGAAATTTACTATGACCTCTTCGAGAGAGAGGATTGAGTTTTTAGAGCTTTTTATTGAGAAACTTCCAGGATCCTTAATTAACATGGGAGTGTATCATAAAAGCTGTTCTAGGAATACTTTACTTAGTAGAACTAGTATGCATCCTAACCACGTTTTTCATAATTTGATACGTGGACAGGGCATAAGGGCCTCGAGACTTAATCCTACTTTTGAGGGTTTCCAGTCTGAGATCGGGATTCTACAACAGAGGTTAGTGTCACAAGGGTATCAATTAAATGAGATCTTAGATAGTTGGTCTGATTTAAGTACACTTAGAGAAGGGATAGCAGCCCCTTATTATGGACCTAAGGTGATTGAGTTAGGGGAACGTTCATCTCCTGTGGATAAACATTCTGATTTTGTGAGGATCCCTTTATTTTTTACAAGAGATCAAAGAACAATTTGTGATATATTTAAACAGCATTGGTCAATTTTACAAGTAGATCCTGAGTTAGGTGATCTTGTTGGTCCTAGTCCTTTGTTTATTTTTAGGAAAAAACTGAATCTAAAGAGAATATTGTGTAGTGATAGAAGTTTGAAGAGTGAATTTGTTAGAACAGGTATCACTGTGCCATGTGGAGGCTGTAATTTTTGTTGTTTCATTAATATGTCTGAGACTTTTGATCACCCTGATTTAAACAGAAGTTTCGCTTTTAATGTGAATGCGGATTGTAAGTCTTCCAATGTTGTGTATCTTGCCCAGTGTACCATCTGCAGTTCATTCTATGTAGGTAAGACTAATCAGTCCCTACGTAAAAGAATTAGGGAACATATTTATAGTATTTGGAAGGGCATTGTGAATAATGCCCTTTCCAAACATGTTATGGAACACGGAGAATTGCATCAGTTCACATTTAGAGTCATTGACATTATTACTCCCAGTATACGCATGGGTGACATACGTAATCATACTGAACTTAGAGAAACAAACTAGATGATTATATTAAGAGCTGACAGAGGTCTTGGGCTTAATGAACGAGTGTCTATTAAGCCTTTTTTAAAGAAATGTAGGATACCTAAATAAATGTTTGGTTAGGTTTATCATTTCTTTTGGCAAAATCCCCCTTTTGTTGATAGAATGTGTTGTTATTTTATCTTTTATCTCATTTGTATTTTTATGTTTTGTGGGGAAAGCCCTAGTATTGTGTTTTTAAGTAATATTGGACTTAATTAAGTGAGTTTTGCTATTGGGTGTTTTAAATTTATTATTGTGTATATATGGGTGTGTTTCTGAAGAAGCATTTGTATGCGAAAGCGCTTACCTCCAGTGTGCTACAATAAATGTTTTAAAGAAAGAGTTTTTATGCTGCCTTGGTCACTCTATCAGTTATTCGTTGGATGGATTAGAAACAGATAACTGTAGGTTTTGTTAAACAGAAGTTGAAACATTTGTATACCTTGTTGCTGGTTATGACATACTAATGGCAGAAGTTCTGTATAATGAAAGACATAATAATGTGGCAAGACTGTTGCAGTGGGAATTGTGCAAACATTATGGTATTGAAGGGCTGAAAAAATACTGGAAACATAAGCCACAAAGCATCACAGAAAATTATGAAGTCTGCATCACATGAGATCACACATTACCAACAGTTTAAAAGATAGATGAGAGAATACCAGATATAGTGGTCCATGAAAAGAAGACAAAAGTAGCATTGATCATTGAGATCGCTCCACCCAGTGACTACAGTGTCTTGTGTACAGAGAGACACAAAGTCATAAAATATCAGGATTTGCAGGCAGAAATGAGAGCAATATGGAAGAAAAATGCCCAGACAGATCCAATAGTAATAGGAGCAACAGGTCTTATAAAAAGAATCTACAATCATATTTAGATATGTTACCAATACATGTAACTCTATATGAATTGCAGAAAGAGTCATTACTGCGCACATGGCGAGTGCTGAGAAGAGCACTTTTGGCTGATATCAAAGATTGAAACTATACTAATTTCATGAACTTTAATCATACTTTGACTGAGGAATGGGGTCCATTCCCGTCATGGTATTAGAAACTCAAAAGGCTAGGAGAAATTAAAAAAAGTGATAAATAGATTAAGCCAGGGTAATTTCAAGTTAAATAAAAGTGTAAAATAAGTTTGACAAATCTGAAATATATGTCATATTCAGATGAACTGAAGAATAATATAAAAAAAGACAGAATTACTCTGCAAATTCCAAAGCCAGAAGATAAGGCATTACAGACATTTCTAGGACTTATATAGATTTTGTTGAAATTGTACCCAATATGTTTGAGAGAATAATGCCACTAAGAAATCTGTCACAGTAATACATAGCTAGGGAGTGGAACTATGAAGAGGAAAAGAGTTTTGAAATGTTCAGGAAACTGTCAGTAGCTGCCCTAATCTTAAAATGCTGTAATGTCAATACGCCAGTTGAATTGCAAGTGTATTCTAGTTAGAATGGGGGGTGGGGGCTATGTTCCTACTAGAAAATACCTGTATTCTGACATGGTTGAAGAAATAGAATTTATAAGGTCCCTGTCTAGTTCGAGGGGTAGCCCACAAACATCTTGGAAGATGTTAAGAAATATGTTATAAGGGAATGGGGAAGGAACTACCCCCCCCATTCTAGGAAAGGAATTGATTACAAATGTAGATACAGGTTCAAATGATACCGAGGCACATTTTAATAGTGTATTTTGGAATATACCCCCATGTGAATCAGATAAAACAGAGTCTTTGTAGAAACTGGAATATACTTATGGCAGACAATGAAATTAGGAATATTGTGGGAGATACACCACTATTTGGCTACAAAATGGGTTGTAATATCAAGAGAAATCTAGAGAAGGGCAATACTATAAGGGTAATGAGTGAACAGACTAAACATACAAGCTGGTATGGTAGTTGTAGGCAGTGTCATGCTATCTCAGAGGATGAGGGTGTTACCTTGGAAAATGTCATCAGGATCAAGATTACATTTAGGCAAGGGAATTGCAACTGTAAGTGCATTATATACATGGCTAAGTGCATGACCTGTCCTAGTTACTGCATAGGTAAAACAGAGATATTATTTAAAAAAAGAATTTATGATCATTTATATAATATTAGAAGGAAGGATAGTAGTGATGCCCTATATAGACATGTGGATAAACCTGGGGATAGTCATTTCTTTAGGTTCGCTATTTTAGAACAGGTTAGATTAGGACGAGGGGGGAATTATAAGGGACTTTTAGGACAAAGCAAAATAAAATGGCAATTATTAACAGATGCCTCAAATGAGCCTGGACTAAATGATTATATTACTATTAAACCTATCTTACAGTTGCAAACGTAAGTTTGCATTTTGGTATAACGTTGTGTGTTTTTCATATATTATGTTGTGAATGTAGATATTTAAATGTGGATTATTAAGTCTGTCATTCAGTATACAAAGTTGAATTGACACATTTTTTTATATTTTTTTATATGTTTTATTTTTAACAATGTTGGTATATTTAGTTAGGGGTTCCGAAGTGTATTAAAATATTTAAAATATTAATATATGAATTAAATGTTAGTATATATGCATTAGCACAGTTATAGGATGATCTGGATAAACTGTAGCAATGTTTATTTGAATAACAGTGCTTGTTCACTTTAATATAAATGTATATTTTATTAGTTAGTGTTGTTGGCGCCAAAAATGGAGTATATAAAGACTTAACTGGATGATGATTATATTCTGATGAAGTCCACATTGCTGTGGATGAAAGCACTAAATCATTTTTATCTTTGTTAATATTAAAATATAGTGGTTTTTATCCAGTTGTACATTTCCTGGTGGGATCCGGTACCTTTCAGCATTTATTTGTACTGATTTTACTTGGTTGGGTTGTTTAAATGCTGCTTTGTGTATTTATTCGTTGGTGGTTCATGGATTCCTTGGAGGAACTGCCTTCTAGCTATTCCTCCGTTAGACAAGATGAACTACAAAGGCTTCATTCGGAAGTCTCTATATTAAAGGGGAGGTTACACGACTGATAGAGTTGTTTACTCAGCCTGATATGAACATGCACAACATGCAACAAATGTGGAAAGCATTTAATCTATCAGCAGGAAGTCTTTTGGTTACAGATTTACCTAATGGCCAGGGGGTAGGCTTGGGAGTGCCTACAGCCCTGGATACTGCAGTTTCACAGGGGATTGCCAAACCAGGCAACATAAGCAAAGTAACAGATAAAGACTTCACTTTTGACTTTTCATTATACAACTTGGAAGAGGATTTTCGTTGCACAGGAGCAAAACCTAAACAAACTATGACAACCAGGACTTATTCAACGGCTGTAATCAACACTATAACAATGGATAAAGGTACTGTTAGGCATAGCTCGAGTCCCAGAGCTAATGCTAATACAAAATCAAGTGTGGGGCAGGGTGGTACACAACTGGACAATTTTTTACAGAAATAATTTTATTTTAATTCTATGAGCCAGGTATCTAACTCTAAGGAAAATTTAAACAATGTGCCCGATGGAACTTTAAAAGACTTGATTTATTCTTTTGGCAAAAAATTGAATGCCATAAAAGGTGTTAAATTGGATAATGCATATTTAAATAAGTGTCTTTTCTTAAATATTGTTCCTATGGGATTACATTTTTTTAAGGTGCCTATGAGGGTTGTTTTAAATAAACAAACACATAATGAATTTAATTCATTTTTTTAATCAGTTTGGTTTTGATAAGATGAGATTACTTATTAAGAATGATGAAAGATTATGTATGTTGATGGAGGAAGTGGAAAAATTAAATAGTATTATTGTTAATGATTTGCTGTTTGCACAATGGGAGAAATTGTATCTGAAGCAGTACAACTTGGCGGATAAAAAAGCCCAAAGTATCTACTCTAAGAAGTGTAAAAAAAATAAGTAGGGATACAGAACACTATAAGAATAATGTTGTTTACCCCTAGAAGGAAAGTAAGGCTAGATATGACAAAGGAAATGAGAGACATGACACTATTAGAACTCAGAGATCTAATCCAGAAGTATTTCAGGAGGGGAGAGGTTCAAATTTTCATATGGGGTCGAAACAGCAACAACATCCGAATTGGAGAAAGGATTGAAAATGTAAACGAAACAGGCAATTTTGGACACATGGACAATATGTAGATCAGGCTTGGGGAGAGAACATGAGACAGTGGTAGCCACAGATACTATTATAGGGGTAACATCAGAAATAACTATTTCTGAAGGTATAGTTAATTGTATGGACAATTATAAATCTACAACTACACCAATTTAGTATTAGGGAGTGACCACTTCAAATTATTTTCTAAAGGTATGAAATACATACCAAAAACTAGATTTCATTTGGTTGACTCATTAACAGAGATTAGATTATTTCTTAGACAAATAAATGTGGCTATAATGTTTCAAAATCGACCCCAGTCACTAGTTAATGGAGATCTTAAGAAAAAAAGTACATATGTTCCACCCACCCATCCTAGTGTGGTCGTATATGAAAGATTGGTCAGCAGGGAAGTATATAAATTACAAAATGATATAAGATGCAAAAAAATACAATGTAATCTATCTGATGATGAACTATGTATTTTAGGACAGCTCAAAAATGACCATAACATCAGGGTAATGAAGCCCAACAAAGGTGAGGCAGGTGAGATAGCTTAGATTATACTATCAAAATGTATGAAATACTCCAGGAATATGGCAATTATAAAACTGTGTCCATTAATGAAATACACATAGGATACAAGCAGACTGATATGTACTTAGAAGAATTTCTTTTGGACAATTATATCACTTTGGATACATACAATTTCTTAAAGGTTGAACATCCTATTTTGACAACAGTAGTGGGAATACCGAAGGTCCATAAGAACATTATTAATCCTCCCTTTCATCCTATTGTGTCAGGCAGCCATTCCAAAACGTTCCCAGTAGGAGTAGCCATAGATAAATGGCTTAAGCATATTTATGGAAAAATACCACACCTGATAAAGGACTCATGTGTCTTTTTAGGAAGTCTTACTCCTAGTTTGTGGAAAGAGGGACTAATTTTTATCGCCGTTGATGCAATAGATTTGTTTTCTTATATACCTAAACAATAAGGGTTAGAAGGATTTTGCAACAGTGTCAGGCAATACACCAATTTGGATTGGGACTGTGTAAGTCTAATTATGGAATGTATGATGATTGTACTTGAAAACAATTACACTTACTTTGAGGGTGAATATCATTCACAGACCAGAGGGGTGGCCATGGGGGTGGCTTGTGCCCCCATGTTCGCTAACCTGGTTATGTTGGACTGGGAGAACAGCTTCATCTTCAAGAGTGAGTATTACAAGTACATTCAACATTATTCCAGATTTTTGGACGACATTTTTATTTTATGGGATGGCCCATGAGACAACATAGACCAGTTTATGGGCTATTTAAATAGCACAAGTACATTCTTAAAATGTACACATTTCTGGAACACAGAGGGTATAACATACTTGGGCACTTTTATATCTAATACATCTAGTGGCTTTAAATCACGTATACACAGGAAAAACACCTTTTTCCAATAGTTATTTAGAGTACTCAAGTAATCACCCCAGAAAAATGATGAAAAACATCTTTAAAGGGCAGTGTATAAGGGCTGCCAGAATGATGTCCCTGTATTCTGACATGGCTGAAGAAATAGAATTTATAAGGTCCCTGTCTAGTTCGAGGGGTAGCCCACAAACATCTTGGAAGATGTTAAGAAATATGTTATAAGGGAATGGGGAAGGAACTACCCCCCCATTCTAGGAAAGGAATTGATTACAAATGTAGATACAGGTTCAAATGATACCGAGGCACATTTTAATAGTGTATTTTGGAATATACCCCCATGTGAATCAGATAAAACAGAGTCTTTGTAGAAACTGGAATATACTTATGGCGGACAATGAAATTAGGAATATTGTGGGAGATACACCATTATTTGGCTACAAAATGGGTCATAATATCAAGAGAAATCTAGAGAAGGGCAATACTATAAGGGTAATGAGTGAACAGACTAAACATACAAGGTGGTGTGGTAGTTATAGGCAGTGTCATGCCATCTTAGAGGATGAGGGTGTTACCTTGGAAAATGTCATCAGGATCAAGATTACATTTAGGCAAGGGAATTGCAACTGTAAGTGCATTATATACATGGCTAAGTGCATGACCTGTCCTAGTTAGTGCATAAGTAAAACAGAGATATTATTTAAAAAAATAATTTATGGTCATTTATATAATATTAGAAGGAAGGATAGTAGTAATGCCCTATATAGACATGTGTATAAACATGGGGATAGTCATTTCTTTAGGTTCGCTATTTTATAACAGGTTAGATTAGGACAATGAGGGGGGGAATTATAAGGCACTTTTAGGACAAAGAGAAATAAAATGGCAATTATTAACAGATGCCTCAAATGAGCCTAGACTAAATGATTATATTACTATTAAACCTATCTTATAGTTGCAAACGTAAATTTGCATTTTGGTATAACATTGTCTGTTTTTCATATATTATGTTGTGAATGTAGATATTTAAATGTGGATTATTAAGTCTGTCATTCAGTATACAAAGTTGAATTTACACATTTTTCTAAATTTTTTTATGTTTTATTTTTAACAATGTTGGTATATTTAGTTAGGGGTTCCGAAGTGTATTAAAATATTTAAAATATTAATATATGAATTAAATGTTAATATATATGCATTAGCACAGTTGTAGGATGACCTGGAAAACTGTAGCAATGTTTATTTGAATAACAGTGTTTGTTCACTTTAATATGAACGTATATTTTATTAATTAGTGTTGGCGCCAAAAATGTAGTATATAAAGACTTAATTGGATGATGATTATATTCTGGTGAAGTCCACATTGCTGTGGATGAAAGTGCTAAATCATTTTGTCTTTGTTAATATTAAAATATAGTGTTTTTTATCCAGTTGTACATTTCCTGGTGGGATCCTTTCAGCATTTATTTGTACTGATTTTACCTACTAAAAATACAATTGTTACTTATAGATCATGAACCTTTACAAATCCATAATACCAATTTGCTGAGCTAGAAAAGGAATTGTTAATAGTAATATGCAAATGTGATTAATTCAATGAATACATCTGTAGTAAAGATAATTTGGAAACAAGTTACAAACCATTGCAAAACATTTTCAGTGAGAATCTACAAAGCATTAACAAGATTTCTGAAAATATTATTTGAACAACAGAGGTATGATTCAATACTGTAATCCAGGTCAGGAAAGGAGCTATGAGTGTCAGATTTGTTAAAACACAGATACACTTTAGAAGATGCACTACAGATTATTTTGATAATAAAATTAATTATATAAAAAAGAAAAATAATTTTAGATGTGTACTGATACTATCTTACAAATGCAATTAATGAAAGACATATTGAGAAAGCTAGATTGAGCAAACATCAGTAGCAATGAAATAAATTAATTTTCTTTCAAGGAAGACTGAATTGTGTACAGGGTTTAATGTTCAAAATTGAGAAACTGACATTTCTCGGTGAGAAGAAAAGACAAATGAGAGAAATGATACATGAATCCAAGGTAACAAATAAATAACAAATAAAATAAATAACAAATACAATGAAAGAGCAAGAAATATAATCTATTTCATAGGAATGATAATTCAGAACAAATAGTATACAGATTTGTCATCTGCATTGGGCACAATAACCAGTTCAATGGCATAGCCAATACTAGAAATATCTATTGAGTTAAGTGACTATTGTTTTATTCCAACTCAAATAAGAAGTATATTTAGTATGTATAGACTGCTGGAGTAATCAAACTGACAGGCGCATATATGATTACTGCATTCAAGCATATCTTCTTTAGACAAGTCTTGCTTCACATTGTCATATATGACAAAGGTATAGGTATACTATTCAAAAGTTGAGAATTCAAAGGACCTGAGAGTAGTAAGAATTCAGCCATATAACATCCAGTCCATAATATCTACATGTAGATTATTAACCGGAGAAAAGTAGTCTGTGAAAAATATCATGTGAAAGCAGCAGTAACATCGGTAAAGAAGATTGATGTGACACAGTTCTGCAATTTAAGATCACTCATTTTAATGAATTGAGTCTCTTACCAACTCAATTTTGAATGGGCAGAAAGTTGAAAACCAAATCATGAACTTACTGCAGTGTTGCTGCCTCAAACTCAATGTAAAGGAAAGTAAATTCTGGAAAGAAATCAAGAAAGACAGATTGCTATTTGGATAGAAACTGCAGATGATGATATTTAAAATTTGGAAAAAGAATGAAAATACAAAAGCCATGGAGAAATATATAACCTCTAGCTAAAGTGGTTAGATAGGCAGCTAAACCAAGATCCTGTGTCATCTGTTATGACACCTAAAGGTTATGAAGAACAGTTGGCATTTTCAAAAATGCAATAACTTAAAGTTCTGGGAAGATGAAAAAAAAAGTTACACACACTACTGCTACAGGAAAGAAAAGACTAACACCTGTAAAAAACAAGACATGGCAATAAAGCTGCATTAGGTATTTCCAAATAAAGTTGTAGTACAGCGAGAAGTATTCCCAAAGGAATATCAGACATCCAGACAGAATGGTCCTAGTGCATACTGCCAACCTTGCTTATAATTTAACATACCACTCAGGGATATGCAGAGTCAAAGAACTGACCATGTTACAAAAAAATGAAATGTGTTTATTAGAATGTCTTCTGAATGTGTACAAAATGGTTTTGATGTAAGAAATATGGAGTGCTTTGCACAAAATTAATATTAATTAAAAGTGATAAAAATAATCAATGTAATGTAATTATAAACAATGATATATATGGGTATATTGCTTTATCTGTTGATGAATTAGGTAGAGCAATATTCATGTAATTATTCACTACATGATAAAGTGTTTCAGTTAAATGCCTCATAAAGTAAGACTACACCTGGAGTTTCTATATGCTATTATTTGCCAACATGGCAAGCACCATCTATCACAGAAATAGCCAATGCCATGTCTAAATCATTAACATAGACATATTGCAACTTCTGTTTTTTATTTTGTAACAAATGTTTTAAATGAATAGGAGCATTTTAAATTATACAATGACTGGCCATTAACATTACAAAAGGAGCATAGTGATTGGTCAGTCCAACTATCATGCTGGTTGTATATCGAGAATATACCAATAATAAAAGTCCAGAGGCTAAAGTATCATTGAGCAGCTACTGCTTACAAACATGAGAACAGTAACATTAAACACTTAGGTAATATTTGTAGCCCATGCAACTATGATTAAAATAGCATACCTATTTAATATACTTAGTGTCCATAAATAAAGTTGCAGATAATGTAAAACTTATAGGTACCTTCCTCCCCAAAAGTTTTAAACCCAAGAATGACATTATAGACACATATTGTGAGCAAGACAACCAGTACGTAAAACTCCCATCTTTTTTCTCAAAAATCTTTTTTATTTTTCAAATACATTTGAATGAATTTCATAGTGTTTATACATAACATCTTAAATAACTATGTACACTATTTACATTAGCCCGACACTATAACAGATCTTAATGTAAACAGTTACTTTATAAGTATGTCCAATCCATTATCAGAGTGTCTGATCAATTACTGTATAGTGTCAGTCAATGATAAGACTTTTCCCCAATGGTTGTTGATAAATGGCTTTGGATAAATTCTTAGTTTTTAATTTTAATTTCCAATAAAGCTGTGGTCTTCAGTAGGCTGTAGAAGTCTTCCAAAGTTGGTATTGTGTTTGTATTCCATCTTCTTGTTATACACTTCCTTGAAATTGCAAGTATAGTCCATACTAGATACATGTTTGACCTACTCAAATGAGGACCTTCGTTCACATTTAATAATACAATAGCTTTAGTTAAATAAAATGATTCATTAAATAAAGCTTATAGAAAGTTATTAATATCATTCCAAAATGGTTTAATTTTAACACAATCAAAGAAAATGTGGTTCCAATCTGCATTGTGTACTTGCTCACATCTCGAACATATTCCTTTTAAGGAAAAACTAATTTTACTGATTCTCTCTGGGGTTAAGAATGTCCTGCGAAAGAATTTCCAATTAAAAACTTTCCAGTATTGTGTAAAGGATGTATATTTTATCGATAATAAGATATTTGTTTTAATATATTCAGTTAACTGTATTGAGTGTCCTTTTGTTATATATTTCCAATATGAGGTTTTGGATGTTGTTTTATAGTTTATCAATATTTTGTAAAATGTTGAAATACTGTTTCCCATGTCAGAGTCATTATATATGATTTCATATATGTATTTAATACATTTAGGTATTTCTTTAAATGAAGAATTGTTAATTATTCTACTTAAATCTTGTGAATATGACAGAATACTCTGTAAAGTTAGCCAGTCCTGCTGTGGAATTTTCTATGTTGTTTTTATTACTTGCATATCTAAAACATACATTGGAGCCAACAAACAAAACCTTTTGGTTGCCAGGAATTAATAATTTCTATATATATTTTATGTGGAAAGTTCTTTGTGACTATAAATGGTGCTAAAAGATCAATCTGGATTTTGAAATCTATATTTGCATTACTAATTTTCCTAAATGAGTCAATGTAATAATTAATTATATGAGTTTTAATGGGATTAGTTATGCCATATTGCATACTAATACATATGTGCCATAGCAAATTGTTTTTATCTGTTATTTGAATTTTTTTTTATAAATCAAATTCATTTAGTAATTCTTTTCAATTTGCAGAGTAATTTGGACTAATCCAATCTGAGATTGTTTTAGACATTGATGCTTTTATATATGTTTCTATATTAGGAAAGTTTAATCCTCCCTGTTTCCATGGTCTGATATGATGTATTAAAGCTATTCTATTTCTTTTGGGAAACCATAAAAAATTTATTAGGCATGAATTTACTTCTTTAAATATATTCCTTTCTGGTAACAGTTGTACTGCCAAGGCTATATATAAGATATTGGGCAGTAAAACCATTTTATTAACTGTAGTCTATCTTCAAATGTTAATATTATTGTGTTCCATTTTTCCACAGAGATTTTATTTGTATTGATGATATTATTGTAGTTTTTTTTGAGACTAATTAATTAGTATTCTTGCATAACTCAATTCCTAGATATTTTAAGGTAGATTCTTGTTTCCCTGTGATGTGATCCCTTTTAGTCTGCAGTTCTTTTTTTATTTAAAAATAAAAATTGTGATTTTGATTTATTGAAATGGAGTCCTGAATTCATGTGAAATTTGTCAATTAATATATCTAATTCTTGCAATGTCTCTTTTCTATTAGATAATGTTAGTAACATGTCATCAGCAAATAGCATTACTTTACAATTGTATTGTTCATAAACATCTATTCCTTTGATTTTTATATTGTTACAAATTGAATCTGCCAATATTTCAATAGCAAGAGCAAATAGAATAGATGACATGGTACATCCTTGTTTACTGTCTTTTGTTATATGTATAGATTCAGAGGTAAAAGGACCTAACTTGATGTACACTAAACTATTTGTATATATATTCTTTAGGAGATGAACAAAGGATGGAGGAAATTCAAATAGCATTAGGAT
This sequence comes from Protopterus annectens, assembly GCF_019279795.1. Lineage (NCBI taxonomy): Eukaryota > Metazoa > Chordata > Ceratodontiformes > Protopteridae > Protopterus > Protopterus annectens. The sequence goes on from NC_056735.1 coordinate 943,078,127, forward strand.
TTTGAAGAAATTGTTCCAATTTAGGGAATCAAAGGCTTTCTCTATATCTAAGCCAATTATGAGTGTTTCTTTATTTTCTTTATTAACATAATCTATAAGAGAAATTATTCTTTTAATATTGCAATGTGTGTGTCTAAGATATACAAATCCAGTCGGATCATTATTTATTATTTTGAATAGTGGTATTTTCATCCTGTTAGTTAATATTGTCATACATATCTTATAGTCATTATTTAATAATGATATAGGTCTATATGAGGTACAGAGGTTTGAGGATTTGTTTTCCTTTAACATTGGTGTGATTAAGGAATATCTCCAAGAGGGTGATATTAAAGCTTGTGACTGAATTTCTAATAGAGTTTTATGTAGGAGGTATAGTATCTTTGAAGGAAAAAGTTTATATATTTCCATAATTATGCCATCTATACCTGGAGCTTTATTATTTTACCCTGTTTTATTGTATCTGTAATTTCTTTGTAGGATATGGGTGCTTGCAGATCTAGTTTTAATTTTTCTGGTATTTTTTTATATTAGAACATTTTTCATCCAGATTTAATTGATTTATATATATATATATATATATATATATATATATATATATATATATATATATATATATATCTATGTTTTCTTTTTGCAAATGTTCCATATAGTGATTTCCATAGGCATCAAGAATGTCACCTATGCGGACCTGTATTTTTGTATTTCAATGTGACTGCATGAAAGGATGCAAGTATTGGTCTGCAAGTTTGGTGGGCAGTAGATTCGTTGGGGATTGATTTGAGGAGACACTTGTATTATGGCTGGGGCACTTGACATTTGATAAATGTATCCTCTCAATGATGCGTTCTGTCTGGTCATTGGCTGTAAAACAGCTTTTCTGAGAAATATTGTTGTGGTGCCAGTTAATGATTTGGATTAAATGTTTCTATATACAGTCGTGAAGCAATTGCCAGGATAAAATGGTACTCTTGCAGTGCATGGATCATCGTGGCTGTCCTCCGATGTTGGAGGAAAAACAAGCTTCTTGGACACCTTTTGACGTGGTAAAGGTGTTACCCCATGGTTTTAATACGTTTTGTCTCTTTGCTGCAAAATGGGTTGGGAATTTTGGCCTGTAATATTTTCGTACATGGTGGTTTGAATCTTGGCAGCTTCCATTGTTTTGATGTGTTCTCCAGTATACTTTTGTTCAGTCATAGGATTGAATTACTGGTGTTGAGTAGGTCAGGATTGTATCTCCAGCACTTGTTGTCAGCAGATAGACTCACTGGTTGGGTGTCAGTCTAAGCTGTGGGAGTTGATGTGTGATATACATAGATGTTTGCTTTGAGGGTGTGGTCAAGTGCTGCAGTTTTACCTCTGTACTGTGTCAGTTTTCATTGTGCAGGGTCCCTCTGAGGGTTGATGGAAGTGTTGGCAACAAGACACTCAATCAGGTAACAACATTATGAGTGGTCTCTTGGATAAGGGAGCTGTCTAAATTGTGATCTTGTTGTCTCCAGCCATGGGAATTGTCATTGAAAAGCTGAAAAATGCAATCAGAGGAACATATTTAATGTCTACTAAAGAAATATTAATATACTTATACATTGTATCGCATTTCAGTTTATGTTAAACATGAAATAGGATGTGGTTTCAGAACTATTCATGTTTTTATTCCAATATGACTTTGCAAATATTAATTTAAACACTGGTTTCGGACTTGAGTAGTCTAAAACAATTGCACAACAATGGTACTGTATTATACAGTAATGTCAGTAAATAGTTTTCAACAGATGTATGAAATATACAGTTATAGATTTTAACATGATGTTTATTAATACCCTAAATTATTTTGAAATGATACTACCTTAATCTAAATATTTGTACCTTTTGAAACCTGCTTAGAAGTAAGTATTATTGAATTACAATAAGATGAGTAAAGAATATATGTATATATTTTAGCTGATTAGATTATCTTAATATATTATTCAATTATCTTTATTTAAAACTAAGAGGATAAGAGAAACTGATCCAAATATTATTTGTGAGGGTAGAAAGTTTGTTTGGTTAGATTCACTAACCAAACTAAGAGGTATATTACCTCATAGCAATAGGGAATGGTTTTAAGGTTAAGAATTACAAGTTTGGAAGTTCTTTGTTTTTTTTTTTTATTCTATCACTTTGGTGTCACTCAGAAACATGCAAAAGTCATACAAGAAAAACTTTTTGAATTCTGTATCCAAGATGGAACTAAGAATAAACAATATTTACATAAACTTACACATAAAACAAACTCAAAACTAGGAAATGAAATGTTTATCCATAAATGTTAATGGTCTAAATAATAGTAATAAAAGGAGAAGCCTATTCAAGTACATAAACTTACATAAACCACAAATAGTCTTTTTACAAGAGACTCACTTATTAGATAGAGATATAAACAACTTAAATATTAATAATTACACAGTACTAATAAACTCTCAATACAAAACAAAAAAAAGAGGAGTAGCTATACTACTTAGAACTCAACTATAACACCTAAAATAATTACTACTCATCAAGATACATCAGGTATGTTTTGTCTAGTTTCAATAGAGTTAAATAAGAGAATCTATACGTTAGTAAATCTATATTGGATCCCAGGACTAGGATTAAAAACAGTTAAACAGCATTTTGAAGAGATAATTCATTTAACTAAGGGTAGCCTGATATTGGCAGGAGACTTCAACTGTATAATGAATGAAAAAGATACAGATTCTAAATCCAAAAGAAGAAAACAACCCATCTCTAAAGCACTATCAAAATTTATAGATACATTGTATTTAAAAGATATAAATGAATTTGCAGAACCAGACTCACTAATCTTCACATTTTATTCTCATAGATATAAAACTAACTCTAGAATTGATAGAATATATGTTGCCAATGACCTAATAACAAAAATTGACAAAGTCAAAATCATAAATTGTCCTTTATCTGATCATAATGCCATAGTCTTTGAGATAGAGCTTACACCATTTTATTCAAATCCCATTACTAGGATACCTTCCTATATCACAAAATTGAGATATTTCAAAGAATTTTATGAAGAAACAATCAAAAACTTTCTAGAAATAAATTACACAGAAGATATTTCAGAAATATATGTCTGGGATTCATTAAAAGCAGTTACATATGGGAAGATATTATCCTGGTACATAAATAAAAGGAAGTTATGGAATAAAGATATGCTAGACTTACAAAACAAAGCAGATAAATTGAAACTGGAAATACAAAAGGGTAATGCTACTCAAGTTCAAGAACTTACACAAATCAATAAGAAGTATACAGAATTGCTACACCATAAGATTATGATTAACTTAGAAAAGATAAAAATAAACTCATACTCTACTAATTCAGCACACCTGAGATACTTAACTAATAGAACAAAAAAATAATTAAATCTAAGCAAATAAAAGAAATATTTATTCCCAATACTAACAAAAGAGTTACGGAACTAAATGATATTTTAGAAGCATTCAGACTCCAATTTAACATTGATAATTCCATAAATACTCAAGATACACCTACTAAGGATATAAAAAATACTTAGAAAACAATATTCATATTAAATTAACACAAGAACAAATAGACATTATAAACAAACCAATCAATATGACAGAATTAAAATCACAAATTAAAAAGCTCAAGACAAATAAAGCACCTGGCCCAGACAATATGCTACCAGAAATGTATAAATTAATACCCAATCAAGCCATATCTTTATTATTAAAAGTATATGATATGGCCAATAAAGATTTGAATATACCACCCTCTTGGAAATATTCATTGATATCCCCAATTATCAAACCAGATAAAGATGAGAAACAGTGTTCCTCATATAGGCCAATATCATTACTCAATATAGACTACAAGATGTTTATGGCTATATACGCAGATAGGATCAAACACTTTCTTCCTTTCTTAATTCACAAAGATCAAACAGGTTTTATTAAAGGAAGAAATACTTCAGATAATATTAAAAGAATACTAACATTAATAGATTATAGCAAACATAAAGTCCTAAATTTAAATGTAATCTCATTAGATATTAATAAAGCTTTTGATTCGGTTAATTGGAACTTTCTTTCACTAGTTTTAAAAGAATATAACTTTCCTTCTAATTTTAATAATCTTATCCAAATACTATATGAAAAATCTACTGCATATGTTAAACTGGGATCATATAGATCAGGCCCTATAACAATAAAAAGGGAACTAAACAAGGTTGCCCTTTATCACCATTGTTATTTGCATTACTCATAGAACCCTTTGCAAATCAAATCAGATCAAACAATAACATAAAGGGCATTTGTATTAATAAAATGTTAAACCTTAAAATCCAACTCTTTGCTGAGGACATACTATTAACTCTCTCAGATGCAAATGAGTCTTTGAATGCTCTATTTAACTCCATGAATAAATTTCAAAATATTTCAGGCTTAAAATTTAATGAAAACAAAACTAAAATTATGCCCTGTAATTGTAAAAAAAAAAATAATATAAACAAAAGATTTTCCAAATATATAGTAACAGAAAGTAAATTATTATATCTGGGAATAAATCTACTCAATGAATTAACAGATTCTCTAATATTTAACTATAATAAAATACTAGACAAAATAGAACAAACAATTGGTTACTGGAATAAATATACCTTTTCAACAGCAGACAGATTATATCTTATTAAAATAATCATATTTCCCAAAATATTATACTTAATACAAAATTTTTCATTGCCACCTCCCAAATATATTATTCAAAGATACAATAAACTAATTTTAAATTTTCTATGGTTTCCAAATAAACCCGTATAGCCTTAAATAAACATTTGCCAGATTGGGAAGATGGTGGAATTAATTTACCAGATATTGATTTATATATTACCTCATCTGTTATTAAAAACATAACACTATGGTTAAATAATTCATACACACCTATATGGAAACAAGCCCATGAGCAGATTTACATAGAAATCAATTATAATCACATACAAGACAACTTAACAGTAATACCATCACCCCTTATATGGATGTTAAAAGATTATTTTTAGGAAAAGGAATAATATTAATAAATTGCCATCAAACTATGTAAGTTCTACACTTTCAGTGTTCAGAACATATATAAACAAAATACCAAATATTAATTCTTGGATTTTTCTTATTTTCCTATAGCTTTTACACCAAATATTCTAGATACATTCCAAATATCTAAAATAAATATACTTAAAGAAGAAACATTACTCTTTTGGCATCAACTTATAGTGAAAGTGAAAATTCTAACAAAGTAACAGATAATTTATAATTATAATATAAATAAAGACAATTGGCTGTTTTACAAAATCTAAGGCATTTTCTTATAAATAAAATAGAACAAATGCAACCTTCAGTTAGACATGAAGCTCCAAAACTCATTGAATACCTTATTCTTATCACAAAACAGCCTTATCAGGGTACAGGTTATTTGTCTAATATCTATAAAATTGTTAAAAAACAAAAACTATCATGAAAAATCATACTGGGATTATTATACTTTAATAAACAACCATCCTCCAGTTGAAGAAGAAAAAAGTAATATTCTAAAATCTTCCAAATTTTCTACATTATCAAAATACTGGCAATTATTCACTTGGAGATATCTACACAGAAGTTTCTATGCACCACATAGGTTAGCCAAAATGTATTCTATTGAAGATCAATGTTGGAGATGCCATATCAAGATAAAAGCAGATTGGCAGCATGTTTTTTTATGAATGTATATGTCTCAATATGTACTGGAAATCCATTAATTATTTTTTCAGACTGTTTATAATGATAATTTTCAATTAACAAAGTCTTTAATTTTATTCAACTCTCCTATTCCAAACTGTGTACCAAAAAGACACTAAAATCCTATGGTCACTATTGGCAATTTCACGTAAAATCATAACTATACACTGGAAAAATGAGGCTTCCTACGTTCAAGGAATTTGAGACTTTAACAACAACAGTTGCTCACATGGAAATATTAACAGTGAAGAACAGAACTAAAAGATCTACTTCTTACTATTACTCTTGGATGAAAGTACTGCAAATACTTGAAAATATCGAAGAAGATATATCATCTTATGTTTCTAACTCTATATAATATAGAATTTCAATGTTATTTGCATAGACACCAATGTAAATAGTTATATAATGGTTTGAAGTTAGTAATGTTTTAGAATTGTAAATATGTTATTTATCTTTATTTCATGTAATGTTTAAGACATCTTATTTGAAATAATAAAAAAAATATTTAGTGAAAAAAAAAGAATGTCACCTATATCCGAGACATTTTTCCCTTTCTTTTCATGGAAGATACTTTTACTGTTATTAGCTTTTGATTGTATTTTGATTCTTGTGGATAAATTATATAGATATTTGGGAGAAGTGGCCAATGTATTAATTTTTAGTTTTTCTAAAGCTAAACTAGTTTTATGTGTTAGAATTTTTTTGTATATATTGTCTAATATTGTACTTTCTTTTTCATCTCAAAATGATTTTGATTTTTTTCAGCTTTTACTGACAAAAGTTTGGATTGTACATCTAACAATTTAGAATCCCATTCTCTGATTTCTTTATAACAAGTTAGGGTTTTACCATATATGTAAGCTTTTAATGAGTCCCATATCATTTTTTTATTTATCTCTGTGGTGTAATTAATATCTAAGAAGAACTGTGATTCAGATAATAACCAGGGCTTGAACTCTTTAATTTTAGTTATATATGCTGGAATTCTGGAGTTAAAGATTAATAGTTTGAACCCATTTTGAAGTTTTAGTATCAATTTATTGTGGTCTGAAAAGGACCAGGGAGTGATTGAGAAATCAATGATTTTAGAGTGTAAGTCATGGGCAGGAAATATTTTATCTATTCTAGTTTGGGTACCAAATCTGTGATCTTGATGGGAAAACAAAAAAAAATGTATCTTCTTTAAATGTGAAAGTATCTACAAGATGAAATGATTCTACCCACTTGTTTAAAGCTTTTGATACAGCAGATGTATGCAGCAGTCTTTTATTTGTAATTTCAGAAATATGAAATATACAGTTAAAATCTCCTCCTAACATTAAGTTGTCTTTATAATTATTAGAAATAAAATCCAACTGTTTTTTTAACAGTTCCTGTTCCAATGCCTGGGAACAAGTATAGATTGGCTAGGGTCCACATTCTGTTTTATATTTAACTATTAGTAATGCCATAAGGCCTTCTTTGTCTTCATACTTATAAAAGATTTCTGGGATAATCACGTTTGTTTTCCATAAAATTGTTACCCCTTTTGTCATTGTCTTATAAGTGGATTGTGCCAATATCATATATTCCTTAGGATTCCATTTGTTAATGTCATTTTTTAATGAGTTTCTTGAAGGAAGACAAATTGTTCTTTGTTCAGTTTTAAATATTTCAGTAGATTTGATCTCTTGCTAGGTTTGTTTAAGCCATTGGTATTTTAAGATAATAAAGTTAAATCCATCTTAGGTTATTTAGACTATATATTTTTTGTTTTATTGTCACTATTAAACATATACCTCTGATAACTATAAATTATATGTTTGAGCTTTTAAAGGAAATTATCAGTTTTTACTTTTAGTGTTTACCAGTAAATTAATGTTTTGGTCAGGCATACTAAAATGGTTTTGTGAAATAAATTTAAATTAATGACTGTTAACAAAACTAAGATCTGCACTAGCCATGGAATGAAAATCATTCCTAATTTAATGGATAAAACTAAGTCCATCAGATTATCACTCATACCTTGACAATCCAGAACATCTGAGCTCCATAAATTGAATTATCATATGGAGAATATTTGTAAGAGGAATAAGCAATATTTATATTATTTTGAAAATATATAGTACTATTGCAGATTAGACAGAATTCTATTACAGTATAAATGTCTACTTATTGTATAAGCAATTAATATTTACAAGAAAGATAGATGACAAGCAATTCAATCATAGTAAAGTAGGATGTATCATATATAAAACCTCAGTAAAATATTATAGCACACAGTTGTTTAACATATTCACCCTTATTGATGAAGTATTTCAAAACTTATTACTTAATATAAATAGATGGTAATAATATTTATACTTAATGTTTATAATACAATGTATTTTACTAGATATATCAGAAATTATGTTTCATTGTTTGCCAGCAATTAAGTAATCACTTTGTTTGTTGCTAACTTACTTAAAGCATCAAGTTTGTTTTTTGTTTCTTCTTTTTAGCATCAGTCCAAGGATTTGTTTCTTTTATTCTTTTAAGTGTAGGGGTCATCCATTTAATTTCTTCTGGGATAGTCATTAACAGTTCTCATTTGAATGGCAAAAAGTATTTTTATCTTGGATGGAAAGGCAAGCTGTGCTTTAATGCTGTTTTAACAGTTTTGTTATTGGCCAGACTTTTTTCCTTTGTCATAGTATTCTGGAAGAATAATCACTGTCAAGCCTTGTCAGGCTTTGATTGTATCTTAAGTGTGATTTCCCCCAAGCAGATTTTAATATTAGTTCCTTGTCCAGAAATGAAAGAAATTTTATAACTATGGATCTAGGTGAAATACTTGTTAAGTTAGAAGCAAGTTTCCTCAATGGTCTATGCGCCCTTTCTATTCCAAATGAAAGTTCCTCTTTCAAGTCTAAAAATTCAAGAATCCGGGTTGTTAAGAATGAAATCATGTCTTCTCCTTCAGTGTTTTCAGGCAGACCAAACATCCTTATGTTGTTTCTCCTTTCCCTGTTGTCTAAATCATCTATTTTGTTAAGCAGCCATGTATTCTGTTTAAGCAGAAATTCTTTTTGGAATTCTTTCTCTTTGACTCTCCCTTCAATGTCATTTAGAGACGTCTCTATATTTGTTATTTTTGTATGGTGTTGTTGTAATAGTTCCTTAAGAGTATCAGTCTGTTTTTAAAAATTTAATTAGAGGTTTTCTAAGTCATTTTTAAAGCCATCCATCTTCAAAGATAGTTCTTGTAAGGTAGATGTCATCAATTGCAGTTCTTTTTTCAAACCAGCATCTGGATGAGAATTCCTTGAGTTGTTCATATTCAGTGACTCAATATATCTCCAAGATATTTGACAGAAACATTTTTATATATCGCCACCAACATTGATATTTATGTAGTTTAGTAGTTTATCTATAGATTTCTGACATTTTAAACATGAAAATAATAAAAATTTCCTATATTATTATACTACTTTATGGAGCTCTCACAATTCCCTGCTCTCAGTTGGCCATCTAGGTTCCGCCCTAAAACTCCCATCGTATTGTTGTATAGAACACTTCATTCCCTAAGTCACACCAAAGTAAGGGCAGTTGCACTTCTACAGTCGGTATTAATCACTCTATACAAGCCTTTATTTTACCATGTTTTATATATTTCCATAATGCCATCCCACATTTCTTCCGTAGCATTTACAGGGTCTATATTAGATCAGCGAATGCTTAAAAATGCGAACACTGATTGATCGACCTTATGTAAGCGAAAGGTAACAATGTCGCTGATCCAAAACACATACACACAGCACAAACACACCAAACAAACAGAAATCTACACAAATACACCTAAAATCTGACACCTAACCCTACACTAAACTATGCACACACCACTAACTATCCACTTACCTTAACCCAAACCCTAACCCTAAGGTCCGTCACTATCGCACACTCACCTCACCCGCTCCCTAACCCTAACTCACCTAAACCCACCCTAACCCTCATGTCCACACAATCGCACACATACCTAACCCGAGCCCTAACCCTAACTCACCTAACCCACCCTAACACTCACATCCACACAATCGCACACTTACCTGAATGCGACCCATAACTTTACACCACAGCACTGAAAATACCAAAGCAACAGAAACGGACAACCGAATTCTTTTCCTAGGAAAAAATTTGAGTTTCTGTTGCTTTGATATTTTTAACTTTCGCTAAAATAAGGTCGATCAATCAGCGTTCGCTTGTTTAAGCATTCACTGATCTAATATAGACCCCATTTACATTGTTTTAAAACAAAAGATTGAGAGGTACATATGAGACCACAGAAAATACAAGGGAAATCAGGTACCTTGTGCAAACTAAAACATACCTGATTTTCCTTGTATTTTCCTGTATCTCTCATACCTTTAAACTGTAGGGAGGTTACACTTTCTCTTTCAAAAAAATAGCAGCTGAGATCATCTTTTCTCCTTTGTTTGCTTGCTAACCAGTGATGTACTGCATAAGCCTGGGAACTCAAGTCCCATACACATGTGCAGTAAATCATGAAAGAGCAGAATCAGGAAACAATGTGGAAGGAGTCCATAATGCCATTATACAAAGACATTATTTTAGAAAAGTAAGTCATTTTTTTCTTGAGTAATCTCATTGTATAATACCAATAACTGACTACGTGATGAGGTGTATTGACGATTTACTCACGGTTGGCTTTGTTTAATCAATCAGGTTCACTCTCATGATTAAACCACACTAACTGTGGGTAAATATTCAATATACCACACCCACATCATCACTTATTGCTATAGTATATCCCCATATCTAGCCTGTGACAAAACCCATGACATAATTTTGGTGTTGGCATACATGAGCAACAGTGTGATGTCTTATGTAAGCAAAACATATTGGTAAAATGGAACGGAATTATGCAAATTAGACAAAACATTAATAATTTTTGTGATTAAGTATTGATTCCAGTAAGGGATATGATGTTTTGTCTACTGATTCAGCATGTTCTTTTCATTTGCAGTCACAAGACAGTTCCATTCAACTTAACATCACAGATTTACTTCCTTGAGTTACCCCATTAGTAATAAAATAATTAGGTTGACTGCTATAGAACTGATTGTTTCAAATTTCAAGATACAGTTACAGTGCTGCCCAGCCATGATATTCTTATGGGTCCCAGTTTCGATAGTTTTCAGCAACCTCTGGATGTTGATTTTCTTCACCTCTTTTAGCAAATATTATATTGCTTGCTTCAAATGGACTAATAAAATTAAAGTGTGATATTTATTACTGAAAAGCAAGATTTTGTAGGGCACATCACTCTTCCTGCTAATAAAAAACATACTTTCATTTTATCATGAAAATAAATATAGAATGCTAGATATTTCTGCCATTTCACTTTCCATAACATTTCAGATACGGTAAGTTTTTGAACTATTCAAAGAAAGTTAGACAACATTATTTCCAAAAATGTTAAAATATTTACATTTTCTTGTTTAATATACTAGTATACATTCCTCCATGCATGATGAAATAGAAGGCAGTGTAGAGAACAAACATGAAACTTAAGAACTGTGTCTGCCTAAAAATTGTGCAAGCAGCATAATACCACAATAAGTGGCATTGTCACCTCACAACAAGATGCTCTGCAGTTTTGTTCTTAGCTAGGGTGCCTTACGGATGTGCTTGTTTTACATGTATTTGTATGGGTTTCCTCCAGATGCACCAGTTCCTCTCACATTCCAAAGATGTGGAATATGGATTGATAACTCTAAATTGCACACACGTGCACATGTGTGTGTGTGTTTGTGTGTGTGTGTGTGTGTGTGTGTGTGTGTGTGCGTTTGTGTGCATGAAGATGAAAGAAAGACCTGGCAATTTACTTCCATTCCCTGCTTGACTAGTAAACTCTGTGGACGTTGACAGCTGTTCTTAGGGTCACTGTAGGAGTCAGATTTTGTTTGCTGTAATAGATGGATGTTTTGTGTCTGTAAACGAGATAATAACTTGAAACCATAAAAGGAAATGTAGCTCCTTGTGTCCTGCTGAAGAAATCAGATCAGAGTTGCACTGTATGACTATATGAGGGATTTATACCCCTGAACTGCTGCATCCATACAGGGACCAGAGCTGTAAGAGAGAGCAAAGTCAAGGATTACATTGTATGCAAGTATTATTTTACATATATTATTATTATTATTATTTGGGATGAGCAAATAAATTATCTCCCAAGATATTCTGTGATGAGAAACCAATTCCTAGGGACCCCTACTCCTCTGTGTTTTAGATTTTTGTGTTTTGATAGATAGTTTTATAAGCTGCTTATTTATTGATATGGATTTACATAAGTACAACTTTTTAATTCTCCATTCTTAATAGTTATGAAGTACCCTAACTGCAGTACAATGACATTCATCACAAATTCTCTACTAGATAACCTTCCCAGTCTATACAAAACCATGCCATCTATTAAGATCATTGATTTGAAGGCCTTTTCAGCCAGTAATACTGTGTCTTCTTCCACCAGCCCCTCTCCTGGGCATACCTCTCAACCTCTTAGAGCCAGACATCTGGACAAAGCCATAAATAAAGGTGGGACAAATGTCCAAAAATAGGGGCATTTTTTAACTATTGCTCTTACACACTTGGAAATTTGATAGAATAACAGGTTTTGCATTAGCATGAATTTTCTGAAGGGTATGAAGTCTGAAACTCAAATGTCTTTCACTGTTTTCTAATTTCAAGTCTTTAATGATTTGCCACTTACTTGCCAAAAACCCCTCAAATATATGAAGAAACAGACCAAAAATATGAGGCAAAAAATAGACAGTCTGTGAAAATCTGTACAGTTGAGAGGTATGCTTCTGGGGTTTTCTTAAGCCAACATTACCTCCTCCCCCACCCCATCATATGATATCAAGTTTGCATAGGGATTACACTCTAGCTAGACCTGGTACTACACTCAGTTTCTCTCTAATGGAAGCTTTGCAAGCAATTTGCAGCCTCTAGTCAATATTAGGATATGCCCAGGAAGTTTGGTGCTATTGTTAGGCAAGATTGCTTTGATAACGTGGAAGGGCTTCTGTTAGAAAATGAAGATAAGTGTTTCCTACAAGGAAAAGGAACTGTCTGTTGTCATTTTTCTCTTTGGACCTAATCTAGTAATTTATAGGTGAGTCCAATAAAAAATGTATAATTCCTGTCTGGCAACTAATATAAATGATTAAGGCTAACAAACAGCTTCCTGTTATTCATGTCTGATTCTCTGAACCTTCATTTGCCTAATATTGCTATTATGTGCAAATCACTTAACTAGACAGTGCTCCCAGGTTTAGTCTGAAAAAGGGTCACAAGGATCAGTGCTCTACAATGGTTAATAAACAAAAATAAATATTTGCGGTAATTCTTTTTACTTGAAGTATACACTGTAGCTGCTTAATTTTAGTAAAAGTGATGTTTTCATAGGATGAATCATAGGTAAATACTAGTCTATCCATCTACAGACTATCACAAATCTAATCAATAGCTAGTGGTCAGAATCAAACTATGAACTTTGCATCTGTGTGGTTAAGACTTTGTTATGTCAACCCTCCGCTGTGCCATAAAGTGCTTTAGAACATGTTGTCTGTAATGGACAGGCTGCTGGAAGCACATACTTCTTTTAAAGACAATCACTATATTTTATGTGTGAGTGTTTGCTGGAGACATACAAATCTGAAATCAGGAAAGACTCTGTGCAAGGAGGATCAAATAATTAACAGGCCTAGGATAACATTTTATTTGTTCTGTAGACTGACTTATAATGAAACATTTGCAGCTGGATCTTGCAGTTTAATTTCCTGCAAGAGCAAGTACTCAGTAATACTTCCTGCATTTCTGATATAATTAATTTATCTGGTAAGACATATTTTTCTGTAAATTTCACACAAGCAGCTTAATATCTCAGCCTCCAACAAGCTCATCCACTGCAAAGATAACTGGCTGTAGTTATACTGTCCAGCTGCTTAGGTCACAGAAGGACTAAGTGTGCAAGAAGCTGTACTAGATACACGGACATTATTTATGTGTTGTATTCAAATCAAGGTGTTGTCTGTATAAGGGCGATGCATGATAGGGATCATGTCACAAACTGCAGGAAATAAATCATCACTTTTTTCAGGAATACTATATCAATAATGCAGTACAGAGTGTTAGACTGGCAGGTTTTTTTTTTCAGTAAACATACTATAAAGCCTAGAAACTGCTTCTTTCAGGGAAACAAGCTGAGTATTCTTTCAGGAGTGTGCATGTTCATAATTATTAGTATCACCAAGTGTAGCTATGGCAGGAGAAAGGTGTGATCAGGGATGAAATGCTTCACTGCTTCATGTGTGGTATTTAATCTGTAGCAAGGTACTCATTACATTTGTATCTAATGACTTGCTATAGTTTATATTATAGAAATTTTTTTTTTTGCTTCTTGAACACTTGAGGAACATAGACCCTGGCTTGCTTCTTGCATGTTTGGGGTTACTTCTCATCCTTGTTCAGTGTCTGATTATTGACTAGAAATGTAATAATCTGCAGGCTGATTGCCTGTCATATACCTATGAACCTATGAGTCTCGCTCCTTAGGTGTAGAGAGATAGCCCATACTGGTTAACAGACGTTTTATCTGCTCCTGAAGTCTAAGTTGAGGACCATAGGAAAGGAAGGCCCTGGTCTGCTGGCATGCTCCTAAAGTAAGGAGAGCTAAAATGATCTGGGAGAGGACCTTTTAATTTATATATATTTTTTACTCTTCACCTTTTAGAGTTGAGAGGCACCAGAACATGGATCAGCGCTGGGCACTACTTGTGCCACTACAGCTTCATGCAGTTGTACTTGTTTGGTCTTAGCTGCTACATGCATTCATATCTATACCAGGTTTATGGAACATCTTTTTGTGGTCATTTGATGGGGTTTACATATATATTTATATAACAGACTCCAAAGCATTTATTTCCAGTCTCTCCAAGGCACCACCTTCAGCAGGTGAGACCATTAATGCCAAAGTGAAGTAATGGCATTTCAGTCAGTGCCATAATTTGAACTGGAGTGATACCAGTGTTCATTCATTCAAGCCATGTAAACACTTGGCATATATGCATATTATGCTCTTCAACTTTGAAAAGCTTTTTTTCTTTCCTCAACTTTAATTTAAAAGGTATGTGTTTTATATATATATATATATATATATATATATATATATATATATATATATATATATATATTTTTTTTTTATAGGGATCCTATCAGCATTTCGAATGTTGAAAATGCCAAATTTAATTTGATTGAACTGAAATGTTCAAAATTTCAGAAGAGCAAACTGACAGAACATCAATTTCTTTCCCAGGGAAAGAAATTGGTGGGCCGTCATTGGAGTTTGCTATTTCCTCCACTGTGGTGCAGTCTTGGAGTTGGTATATTTAAGTGGGGGGGTGTGGGTGCACAGCCCCCCCTCCACATTGGGGGTGTGGGGGGGCAAAGCCCCCCACTTCTGTTAGTGTTTAAAATATAATTTTTTTTTTTTTTTTTTTTTTTTTGCATGGAACACAGATTTCTTTCCCTGGGAAAGAAATCGATGTTCCATCAGTTCGCTCTTTTGAGATTTCGAACATTTCAGTTTGATTAAATTGCATTCAGCATTTTCAGCATTCGATATGCTGATATAGACCCGATATATATATATATATATATATATATATATATATATATATATATATATATATATATATTACCATGGCCTGAATGATGATCGCTCTTTAAATTCTCTTCTTAAGTTAAAGAATTATGAGGCGCTATCTGTTAATTAATGGTTTAATTCTTTGATGTGTCTTATTGGATATACTTATTATGTGAATTTATGAAGGTGTATTTAAACTTTTTTGGGAGTGTTTTTATTCAGTTCTGATGAAGTTCCATAATATTTAGGAAAGAAAGTGCTTAACTCATATATTTCAATAAATGAATGTATTTATTTAATTTTGGTTTTGTTTCTTTAGGTGCTGCAGCAGGTGGTTTGGTTATAAGTTTGTTTTTGCACCTGGTTGAGTTTAACTAAAAAGTGCTTCATAAAATTTTAAAACAAAAGAATGCCTAATGTGACTAACTGCTGAACATTTTAGAACATTTGAAATAAACACTCTGGAGGATCACTAAATAGAAATATCTGGATTCCAAAACCAATGTTGAGATTATGAATATGTATATGCAAAGCAATTCATTTCAATAAAAAATACAGATACAGCTCAGAATAATAGCCTTGTTATTTCAAACAAAGTTCTGCTGAAAAGTCTGTCAGATATGCAACACCTCAGGTTAGTGTTTCCTGCAAATTATAACCCCTGGTCTTTGGTTGCTCTTGCTTTCTAATGACCTCTGCTCTATCATTCGCAAGCTGCACTCTCACAATAGCATAGTAAAAAATACAACTAAAAGGTGCCATATTTTCAACACAGTAAGACGTTTTGCCCTTATAGAGAGCATTTCAGTCCTAGCCATTTAATGAAGGAGATATGACTCAGTGAAGAAGCACAAAAACTAATTGGCTCATTTCAATATTAGTCTGCTTATACTTAGCAAATGCATGCAAACAAAATTTTTATGATTATTTCACATACAATAATACCTTTTTTTCAATGATCTTCCAGTGCAGAAGCAATATAGCTCCATGCAAGTCAGGTTAGTTCATAATATTTGTAAAAGCAAACAAAATAGTAAGACTCATTCTAGGACAAAACAACTGAAGTGCAGACTAACAGTGTTTCAAGTAATTGTGAACTTTGAAATTGCTTTCCAGTAGCAACAACATTAAAATGTGGAATATGATGCACTCTTCAGTACCTACTGTTGAAAAAACAGCACTATATGATCTGAGTAAGTGAACTGCTAATCATAGTGAAAACATATACATATGCATGGAGAACATGTAAACTACACATAGATAGTGAATGGAGTTCAAGACTGCACCTTTAACCCTAGCACTAACAGGTAAAGAGCATATCTACTGAGCCATCCTATTTAGTCTGCACTCAGAATGTAATGTGAAAAAAATGGAGGGAGATGAGAAAATATATTATCTCCTATACACATACCTGCTGCAATCATAGAATTTTGAATACACTGAATGATTACAGGCTTAATTTCTACTTACGTTTTCATTTTGTGACTTATTCAACTTTAACTAATATTGCTGCATTTCAGCTCCTCTGCAAACTACCATTTGGCATCGGCAGAGGATTGTCATTTGCTTGTAATCCACCTAAACCCATAAGACACAAATATATCTTTTCTGGGTTGAGCAAGGAGTACTGCCTAGTTAAATTACTTATTTAGAGTCTACCAGTAAGCAAATAGAGACAGAGGAACACAAGCCCAGGATCAAAGAGTAAAGCTTATTAGCACCCAATAACCATAGTCATCTAAACTGAAAGACAAACAGTGAGTATGGCATATAATGTGGTTGAGTTTATATGGCCTAACACAACCAATGTACTTCCTCAAGTCTTTTATTCATGCATTCATTTGTTTACTAATTAACACTTAATCCATTGCAGGTTCACAGAGCAGCTGCAGCCTACCCTAGAGCATTATGGGTGCAAGGCATAGAAGCTAGTCTTGGATGGAATGCCAACCTTTGCAAGACATGTACGCACTCTCACTCATGCACAGCATGCGCACTTATGGGCAATTTGGGGGATTGCTAGATCACTTGAAACATGTCTTAGGAACTTAAGAGGAAACTATATCATCCAGCAAAACCCTATTTGAAAAAAGTAAGTATACACTCTACTTAAAAGGCACCCTAGCTGAAAATTAAATTGGAAGAACTAAGTACCCGGAGGCAATGATGCCACTTACTTCACCAATGTGCTGTCTCTCCTCAATTAAAGAAAGGTATCATTATTCCACAGCTTCCCTAAAACACTTCAGGAGAGGAGTACAACAAAATAAAGTATGGGACATTACATTTTCTTCAAACTGAAACTCAGCTTGTAACCAATGCCTTTTCTGGAAGACTTATATTTTGAATTAGCTTTCAGATATTACTCATGATGAGCTAACAAACATAAAAAGTCCTTCTCATACAATGACATTTTTTTCTTCTAACAGCTTAATCTTCACAACTATGTCCCTCTGATTCCCTTCCAAGATACATATGCTATAATGTTGGCCAGTTTACAGCATATAATGACATTAGTGGTTGAGATACCTGAGTTACAGATAATGATTGCTGACTGAATGAAAGAGCATGTTTCTACAACTATTTAGGGGAGTTCATTATAACATGGTTTATTTTGCTAGAAGCTCCATTGTGCCTGAATGAGAGTGTTTCTTAAATAATCTCGAATTGCAGAGATGACATAAGTACATTTTTTGCACTTTATCTAACTGTTCAATGCTTCTTAACAGTACTGCACTGTTTTTATTTATTTGCTTAACAGTACTGCACTGTTTTTATTTATTTGCCTGAGTGAATTATTTACTTTTCTGTGTATACATTTATATATTTGCTGATCTCTGGTTAAATTTTGTTTCCTGATCTTTGCTAAATTTTTTTATTTCTGTTCTAAGGCATTTGGCACTGCACTTTAGCTTGGACTAACTGCTCCACATAGGAGGTCCTTTATATCTATCTGGATCAGCAGGAAGTGCATGCTGAACTCATTCCAGGCTGAAAACACTGGTCAAACAGCTTCTGTTTTATCTGATTGCCTCAAGGTGTTGCCTACAAGGGTCTTTCATCTTACTGGTATAAAAATATTACATTTGTGTGAATTTATGCTTATCTTGCTAGAAGCTCCATTGTGCCTGACTGACAGTGTTTGTTAAACAATCTGGAATTACAGAGCTGACGTGTATATTTTTGCACTTTATCTAACTGTTCAGTGTTTCTTAACAGTACTGCACTGTTTTTATTTTGCTTAATAATACTGCACTGTTTATATTTATTTTCTTGACTGAATTATTTACTTTTCTCTGTCTGTTGTTATATTTTTGTGGACCTCTGGCTGAATTTTCTTTTTCCCCCACCCTCTTGCCCAACTGCTGCTGTATTCTTAAAGTTAGTGGCTTTTGTAGTTGCCTACCGTACTGTAAATTTGATCTGAGACACTCCTCAAAGTCCCATATCATTAGCTCATTCTACTTAATACAGAGATCACTTGGGAAGGCCAAACCCCTTAGTTCCTTAACCTTGAATTATCTTCTGTTCCTCCTCTCTCCCTTTCTACTTTACTAACAAAAAAAAAACACTGTATTCAGCTGCCTTTACTGTATTTGTGTTTCCTCCTCCTACATTATTACTCCATCTTGCCTTTTCTGCTACTTGCTGCTTTTTATCTGAAGTGTTCAATTGCTTCTTTTCTGTTGGACTTATTACTGCTTGTTTATAGCATGTTTAAATTGTGTTACTCTAAGCCTCTTAGTTCTGGTTTAAGCACTTGGGCCTTAGGCCTACCCTTTAGCTCTCGATGAAGTTTCTCCCATAGATTCTGATAAATATGGATGGAAAATTTCCTACAGTTTCTCCTGCCACTCTGGTTGATATGGGCATCCTGAGACAGTGTAGCAACTACCTCATGTATACTGACAACTATCTACTACTACCACCTAGAAACACAATTTGCGAGATGAAATTACATTGGGAACCTAAAGTCTATGCTCTCTCTCCCTCTCTCACAAGTCAGTATATCTGGCACTGAGAAGGTTGTCAACACAATCACTACACCTCAAACACCACCCACACCTATACAACACACAGCCACATATGCAGATTTCCTCAACAAAAACATATCCAAACAAAGGAGACCTCTGAGGCAAAAACACACATGATCTCCACAGCCCTCCACACCACATACCATACATAGTCTACACACCTGTGTCTCACAGCCACTGAGGCTTAACCATAAGCCCAACATATTAGTCTTAGGAGACTCCATTGTAAGACACACACACATATGCCTTTCACCAGGCTGGATAAGGAGAAAGTCATTGTTAGTTGCCTATCAGGAGCCAGAATCCACCATATCACATATGCACTCAAGTCTTTCAACAACAGGTACTGTTATGACTCTGTCATAGTCCATGTTGATGTGAATGACTTCAGGCGTCCTCTGTGGACTATTTGAAGAGAGATATGATTGAATTTGCTGAATATGTGCCCCAGGCATGAATGTCTCTAGCCTTAAGCAGCATTCTACCATCAACCAGAATGATGCCTCAATACAAACAGAAAATTACTGACTTTAACAATCAACTTAGTTTCTGGTGTCATTCCAGGGGGACCCAATACCTAACAAACTGGGAAGATATGACTGACAGACCACAATGCTTTGCCAGAGATGGCCTGCATCTGTCTCACTTGGGCTTCAGGCTTCTGGCAAAGGCTTTTTTTCTTGCCTGAAGAGCCTTTTTTAGGAAAGGTGATGAGGTTAAAACTGCCAACATAAAAATTTCAACAAAAAGCAAATTAAAGGTCATGCTGCTAAATGCTAGGAGTCTAAACATGAAACTGCACTCATTGCCAGCATTCTTAACCTTGGAAAATGCTGACATCTGTGCAGTCACAGAAACCTGGTTAAAACCTGCAGAGAGCACCCCAGTCATACCTGGTTCTCTTCCTATTGTACATTCAGACCCCAATCTGTGGATGGTAAAGCCAAAGGAGGTGGAGTTTCAATATATATTAAATATATATTAAAGGCATATACACCTCTAGGCTGATCAAACAGTATGACGCACAAGAGACACTCCAGGTGCAGTTAAAGTCTGTCTGTGTTAAGGCATCAGTCTGGGTTCTGGTAGAATGCTGCTTAAGGCTAGGAAGATATGTGCCTGGGACACATATTCAGTGAGTTGATCATGTCTATCTTCATATAGTCTATGGAGGTGCATCTCAAGTCATTCATGCCAACATGGACTATCATAGAGTCATAACAGTACCTGTTGAGAGACTTGAGTGCATGGGTAATATGGCACACTCTGGCAACTGACAAACAACTAACCGTGACTTTCTCCTCATCCTGGCTGGTGAGGGGCACATCTGTGTGTCTCACAATGGCATTTCCCATGACTAATATGTTGGATTTATATTTAGGCCTTATTGGCTCTGAGACACAGCTGTGTGGACTATTTCTGGTGTGCAGTGTGGTGGGCAGTGGAGTTCATGTGTGTTTTTGCCTCAGAGGTCTCTTTTGTTTGGCTATATTTTCTTGAGGACCTTCACATACTGTATGTGGGGGGTGTTGTGTAGATGTGGGTGGTGTTTGAGGTGTGGTGTTTCTGTTGACAGCCTTCTCAGTGCAAGATATACTGGCTTGTGGGGGAGAAAGCAATAACTCTATGTTCTTTTTGTAATTGCATCTCTCATAAATTGTGTTCCTAGATGGCAGTAGTAGAGGGTTGTCCGTGTACATAAGGCAGCTTTTACACTGTCTCAGGATGCTCATATCAACCAGACTGGCAGGAGAAAATATACAAAATTGTCCATCTATATTTGTCAGAAACTGAGGGAGAGAGGCCAGAGAGAGCTAAGATGGTAAAGAGTGAAAGGTCTAAGATTAGTACTACTAGGTGATCACACAAGTGTTACTAAGGGAAAATTTGAAGCTGGAATACCTCAAAAAGGGTTACAGACTTTACTAATTGTGCAGCTGTTGTTCTGGATGCAGCAAATCTGTATCTAGACTATGCTACTCAGTTTAAGGTTAAGAACAGTAAAACTCACAAAGAAGCACATATTAAACACTTACAAACAAAAGAACAGAACTCGCAGTATGAAAACATATAGTTAAACAGTAACAAAGTGCAGCAAAATGCATTTAAACAGTAATACTTTGCAGTAAATAGGAATGAATATAGTTAATCAGTAAACTGCTTTAAAACAGCGCAAATGTGAAAAATTAGCTCACAATCACAACAGTAAAAAACAGCTAAAATGAAGCAG
Organism: Protopterus annectens; assembly: GCF_019279795.1. NCBI lineage: Eukaryota > Metazoa > Chordata > Ceratodontiformes > Protopteridae > Protopterus > Protopterus annectens. The sequence goes on from NC_056735.1 coordinate 943,099,871, forward strand.
CAGTTCAGCAGAATACTGTCATCAGTTTAATAAGGCTATAGACAAGCAGTAATAAATGCGGCAAACTAAATGCAATTGAACTCCTAAGCACAAGCAGCAAAATGAAGTAGGAAGAGGCACAATTTTTTTTTTTTTTTAGCTGAAAGTGAGAATACAGAAAATAATTTAAGGTTAAGAAGCTAAAGGGGTGGGCCTTTACAACCTATCTCACTGTACACAGTAGAATGAGCTGATGTAATGGGACTGAGGGTAGTGTACAATATCAAATTTATTTTAGAGGCGGGCAACACAAAGCCACCAAGCTTTAATACCACAGCAGCACAAGTTCAGAACAGTTGCATAGTTTAAACAGATACAAAGCAAATGTCTTAGTTAACTAAAAGTGCAATAAACAATTGAAAATAAGCACTTATATTTTCTAGTCTCACAGCAGAGCAATGGCAGAAGGCCTAACTCACTGCAGCTTTGAGCAAACAAATGCAAACTGGTTTAAACACTGGCTATTTAAGGCAGAGAAACAGGAATCAGCCAAATTACCCAGTCAAAAAACAAAGCATTGCAGTAATAACTATAACCAGATCAGACCAAACTGAATCCCCCTCCCACAAAGAAACAGCTAGGCCTCTCTAGACAGAAGATTTCAGTGCAAGCTCCAAAGGTCCCAAGAAGTAATAGATATTCAGCCCTATGCTACTATTTTTCAAGTAGAGCAACAAGTAAAAAGAATATAATGGAGAAAAAAGGAGACAAAGTTCAGAACAGAGGTAAGAACTGAATTCACTAAATTTAAAAAACAGTTGCACAGTATAAACAGATATGAAGCAAATGTTTTAGTTAATCAGAAGTGTAGAAAACAGTTGAAAATAAGCACTTATATTTTCCAGTCTCACAGCAGAGCAATGGCAGAAGGTCTAACTCACTGCAGCTTTGAGCAAACACCTTAGTTAATCTACAATATCTCTACAAATCCCATGTCCATGTATACATGTACACAGAGTATATTAGGTAAATGTTGCAGAGTGCCATCTGCTGGTTTTAAATGAATGTTTGCCTTTTGCACTCATTCCTGTTTTAGTGTCCCCATATGAGGTGCTATGTCCCAGTCCCCCCTCTCCATTCTCCCCAATAAGGCAAGGTACAGATAATGGCATCCCAGTACAGTGCTATTTTAATGGTAAAGGGGATAGAGGGCTTCAGGAAGAAAACAGGTTATGCTTTCTCTTCAGATTGAACTTCCAGCATCAGAGCTACAGACCCTAGCCTCCACCTGAGGCTGAGGTATGTCAGGAAGCCCACCCTCCCCAAATATTGAAGAACCAGCATGAAGATGGTTATTCCATACTACCTGACTCATTCAATGACTGAGGCCTTACAGTCAGGGGTCCATATATCTGTAACATAGAATTGACCTCATCTGACTTTGAATACATTTGCTGTAAGACATAAACGATTGTTGTCTGTCATCCAGTTCACCATTGCTGGTCAAACTCTTCTAGTGGTATATCCCTGTATTTAAGCTCTCCTTGTCCCTTTTACTTATTATTGTTCATTAGTGGAGGCCTGCACATTGTTACTGCTGAGTGAATGTGTTAGATCTTTGAGCTTCCTAGGTTGTTATTGATAATGTTTCTTAGAATACATTTGCCTGTTATTCCTGCCTGCATCTTTAACATTGTACACTAAATGCCTACTTGGGCATCTTTTTTGGACTCATTCATTTCAATCTGCCAGAATGAGTAAAAACAACTTCTAAAGTTAATAAGCTCCTATGTAATAGACAGGCCTCAAGTGGACATACCCTGAAATTGTCTGTTTTGCCATAGGCTCAGTTTAGACTTGCACCTACCTAAAGTTGCCGACTTTACAAGGTCTTCAGCAAAGCCACCAGGCTCAAGAAAAGAAAGGGGTCGGAGAGTATCTTTATGGCTGAACATCTAGAAAGGGGCCTCTCTTTGTCTTCTCCAGAAGCAAGGCATAGTAAAGAGAAGAAATCCTCTGGAAGACAACAAAAGCACAGGAAATGGCATAGATATGATGCAGACATTTCTAAATATCATGAGTGAGAAAAAAGAAACTCTTAAAGAACACTGTGCTTCTAAAACAATGGGATCTCCAAAGTATACACCTGTAACTTTACAAAGAAAAGCTGCTGTTGGTTCATCTATTGGCCATAACCACTCTTATCATGGTAGAAAAACTGCTGCAGAACCTACAAGAACTGGCAGCAGCTTCTGGCTCTCACATTTAAGGTCATGGATCTTCTCTTCCCAGGCTCCCTCCCCAGCTAGGTTAGATTTCAGATAACATCCAAAAGCTTCTTTCTATTTTATGATCACCTCTATCAATTATGCAGATTCATTCTTTGAATTTTCATCTACAAATTATGATCATTTAGGAGCAGTTATCAAACAATTAATGTGTTAGTAAAATCCTACCAGACTGCCACCAATGCTGTCTTCTGTACCACTAATGCAGTCTTAATTAAGACCAGCATCAGTGCCTGCCTGTTAACAAGAAATCTAGACAGGGATCCTCAGTTATGGATGCCTTCTGTGCTCCTGGAACTGGGGGACCATTTTTTTTTATTTCATTTTTATTTTAGTTTGTTTACTAGGGTAGTACACTGATCACTATAGACCATTTTGGGAATAGTGTGGGTGAAGATATTCACAAAAAAAAAAAAAAGAAAGAAAATAGAACAAATTCACAAACAGATGTATCACAGAAGGAAGATAATCCTTGAGATAATTCATACAATATATAAACAATATTATCAGAGCAGAAAATCAAATGTGAATTAATTTTAGTAGTAAATGTGAGAGGGAAGTAGCAGCTGAGAACAGACGATCAAAGGAGATGTGATGCAGGTGAGGAGGTTTATGGGTCTAGTGAAAAGGCACTTGCAGTCAGATTTTTGATGTAGGTGTCTTTTGAGCTGAATTCTGAAAGTGGGGAAAGAGAAGACTTCTTTAATGTGAAGGAGGGGGATTACCAGAGTTTGGGTGCAAGAATGGAGAAGAAATAATCACTACAGTGTTGTTTAGTTTGGGGTGTCTGGAGTGAGGGGAGTTAACTGAGAAAGGTTGCAGAGGTTGTAGGAGATGGATTTTATATGGAGTTTTGTCTGCAAGAGGTGGAAAAGCACCTGGTTAAAGTAGTTTGAAAACAAGAGACCCTAGCAGCAGCTCAACTCTGTAGGAAACTGGTAGCTATATGGCCTTGGAGAGGGTGATGCAGTGTTCCTGAGGGGAGAAATTGGAAATGAATTGGTAGGTTTTGTTTTCAATGGACTGTAGAGTGGATGAGTTTTTTTAGAGGCTGAAGTTTTGATAGGGAACCAGTATTCAAGTTGAGCAAAGAGGACTCCTTTGCCTTTTGCAGTTCTAGCTGCTCCAGAGAGAAAGAGAAATATTTTCCTTACCAGAATAAAACAGAACTGATCTTTCATTTGGTGTTTCGAATGTGGCTTTGGAAGTTAATAAAAAAATAAGATATCACTGGAAACTAGGATAGAGTAAATGCACTTTAACATCCTTTTATTGTTCACTTGTAAATTTCAGGTGCGCTTTTAATATCCATAAGTAAAATTCAAGTACACAAGCATAAAACTTTCACCCAGGTGGCATTATCAGGCAAATGAAACAGCTTAAAATAGTATAAAAAAGGTCATATGCACAAATCAATTGACAGTTAAGATTAAAATTAAAAGAACAGTATATTATTAAAACCATTATATATAATAACAAGTATATGAAACTTAAAGGCCAGCTGCCTTTTTATAAATTTTATATAAGCCTTCTATACCCATTTTTATATTAGGTTTATGCATTTTTACAAGCCTTTCACAAGGATTTCAAAGTGCATTTACTCCACCCTGGTTTCCATTCATTTCTTATTTCTTACTGAATATATTTAGTGTGTAACTGGATTTACTTATGTGCTGGTTCACTTTTTTGCCCCACTTTGGAAGTTAAGTGACTGGTTTAGCCATAAACCTGAATATGTAAAGGATGTGATTGTTTCTACTAGGCAACTGTTGACATCTGTGATGTTGAGATATTTCTGAGTCTTTTTCAACTTTTGTGAGGTTCCAAATATCATACTTTTTGTTTTAGAGGGATTTAGGAGTAGTTTATGGTTGTTTAGCCAAGAAATAAGGGAGTGAAGGTCAGACTGAAGCTGGGTTTGAATAGTCGAATGTGAGGGACTGGATCAAAAAATAACCATGTCATCTGCAAGAAGAGTAATAGGAAGGTTAAAGAGATCAGAGGACATCTCGTTAATAAAGATTAAAAACAAAAGAGGAGACAAGGATGGATCCCTGATGCAGTCATCTGGTAAGGGATGCTGGCAGTGACAGTGATAGGCCTAATTTGACTCTGAAATACCTGTTTGTTAAGAAATGTTGGACCAGGTGACAGAACTGGGGCTACCCTTAATTTCTTGGAGGGAGTGAAAAAGCAGAAAGTGGTAAATTAGATCAAAAGCTTTGGTAAGTTCAATAAAGAGAGTTCCTGAAGGGTTTCTTTGAGCAAAGTTGGGAAGGATCTCATCTGTAAGTGACCATAGTGCTGTCATTGTGCTCTGGCCAGCCCAGAATTCATGCTATTTATGAGTGAGGAGGTGTTACTGTTGGATGTAAGTGAACCATTGGTTGCAGATTAGTTTTTCAAGTATTTTCTTAAGTGTAAGGAGGATAGGGATAGGGCAGATGTGGGAGGCATTTACTAGCTGAGGCTGTTTGGGAAGGGGTTTAGCTATAACAGTTTTCCATATATCTGGCACTGTATTTTGAATTAAGCAGAGGTTATAAATATGTAGAAGAGGTGTGGCAGGAAGTCTTTACAGAATGATATAAACCAAGGGAGTAGGTTGTCTGCACCAGGAGGTGCATCCAGGAGTATGTTTTCTAGTAGAAGAACAAGTTCTTTGTGCATAATTTTCTTACAATAGAAGAGGGGGATCAAAGGAGGACACTAGGTAAAATGGTGGGGGGGGTAGAGGGAGGTGGGTGAATTATTGGAACTGGCCTTGACATGTCTGGCTGGTAATGTGAGAAAAGATGGGATGAGTGGATTTCTGACCTGTGAGAAGATTTACTTCCCACTGAAAATGTTTGGGTTTACCTATAAGAACAAGTTTCTTAATTTCGAAGAAGTTAGTTTCATACCTCTCAATCTATAAGTGCAAGAAATCTGGACAAAGCCAAAAATAATGGAGGGCAAAGGTCCACAATAGGGATGATTTTAAAATATTGCTTTTATAAACTTAGAAAGCTGATATACTAAAAGCGTTTGCATTAGCATGCATTTTCTGAAAGATATGAAGTCTGAAACTCAAATGTCTGGTACAATTTATAGGTTCATAGGTTCATACTAGGCTATCTGCCCTAGGGCATTTATAAGCCTAGCCAGAATGTGTTTGGCTTTCGCCACCCATTTTAAATTTATTTTGCTATGCCCTTTTTCGAGGTTAGTATACTGTGCCTCTGTCTAACAGTGACACAGAAGTGATACCCGGGGTAAACCTACGATCTCCCATCCACTCATCAAGATTCCTCTTGAAGAGAGTCAATGAGGGACTCTGCCTAACCTGGACTGGGATTTTATTCCAGAGTGAAGGGAGCCTCTGGGTTATGAATCTGTCCCTCCAGCATGTCCTATTTATTTCAGTGCTGAGGTTCAAGACTCTCGAGCGCGTAGCTCGATGGGATTTGGATTTTCTGAGGTGCAGCATGTCCAATAATTCCGGGTTGGACATGGCTTTATACGTCAGGCACAGATCGCCTCTGAACAGGCGGTATGCCACTGAGTAGAGCTGGAGTTTCTTTAACCGGGCAGCATATGGCATCTGTTTGAGCGCTTTGATCCTCTTGGTGAGGTACTTTTGGGGTCTTTCCAGTTGCTGCAGGTGTCTGGTAAGTTACATCCCAAAAGGGGCATTGTACTCAATTATGGGCCTGATGAGGGATGAGTAAAGAGGCACGATGACCTCCCCTGATCTAGATGTGAATCCCTTCATGATTAGATGGGCTATATAAAATGTTTTTCTAACCACTTTGGCCACGTGGTTGTCAAATGAGAGATTGCTATCAACTTGGGTACCCAGATCCCTAATTATTTCTTCTGTACTTAATGGATTACCACCTATGTGGTAATTTGTGGGCACTTTGTTTTTGCCAAAGGGGATGACTATACACTTTTTGGCATTTAGCTTGAGGCCATGGCTCTGGCACCAGTTGTCTGTTTCTATGAGGCCCTTTTGGAGGATGCTTGTGTCGGCTGTAGAGTCGATTATGGCGTCCAGTCTGCAGTCATCTGCAAACTTGGTCAGCCACAGTCCTTCCGTGTTGGCCTGTACCTCCGAGGAAATATATACCGGACACGAGAGGTCCCAGGACTGAGCCTTGTGGGACACCACTTGTAACTGGTTTGGAGTCTGACATGGCTCCAGCAATTCTAACCATGTGGGTTCTGTCCTTGAGCCAGTTTGCAATCCATCTAGTGACATAGGGGTTTATATTTAAGCTGGTGAGCTTATCTATAATGCCCAAGTGGGGTATTGTATCGAAGGCTTTTGCGAGGTCCAGGTAGGCTGTGTGGACCACCTTCCCCTCGTCAATGGCCTTGGTGACTGTTTCAAAGAAATCAACCAGGTTTAAGAGGCAGGATCTGCCCTTAACAAAGCCGAACTGGGTAGGATCCAGTGTCTGTAGGTCCCCAATATATTTATTTATGAGGTCCATGATGATCCTTTCCATAGCTTTGCAGACCAAGCTAGTCAGGCTTATGGGGCGATAGTTTCCAGGATCCGTTGAGGCACCACCTTTATGGAGAGGGACCACTGTTGCTGTACGCCACTCTTTGGGCACATATCCTGTAGTAAGGCTGAGATTGAACAGTAGTTTTATGTTAGGGTTTAGCTCTTCTTAGAGTTCATGTAGGATGCAGCCCAGGACACCGTCTGGTCCCATTGATGCTGTGATTTTTGCTTTGGAGAGGCCGGCTCTTACCTGAGCATCTGAGATGTCAGGGGGGCAGCACTCTGTTGGGATAGATATTTGCCCTTTTGGTGGGGAGGGGGGGAGAAGTTTGTACTTAACCTGTCAGCTAGGATGTTGGCAATGTCTGTGGGTTCAGTGTATTTTTTGTCAATTTGGACTAATTCTGAGCATATCTGGGAATTACCACCCAGGTTCCTAACATAACTAAAGAAAGCCTTGTGATTATCCTTAGTGTCCTGTGCAATTTTTCTCTCGAAGCTGGCCTTAGACAATTTTATGAGTGCCCGTAGTTTTTTGCTAATACTGATCAGTGATGCCTTCCCTTTTTGGGATTTTGCTCTATCATTTAGTAGCTTCCTCCTTCTATTGTATAGTTTGTTTATGGCTGGGGTCCACCAGACAGGAAGTCTGCCTTTGGTGGATTGGGTCTTGGTTTTATTTGGGATCGCATGATCCATGCATTCCTGAAGGTGTTCATAGAATGCGTTTATAAAGGATTCTGCGGTCTGGGCCGTATTTTCCACAGGCCCGGGGGCTTTGAAAAATTCCACCTCGGTTTTGATGAGTGTGAAATTTGCTTTAGAGAAGTTTTTCACTGTGGTTTTCTGGGCAGGGGGTGGGGTTGGGATGTGAATATCCAGTGAGATTAGTTTATGGTCTGATCTTACCAGTGAGGGATACACTTCTGGTCTGGAGCATAGAGTCCCCATGTTGGTGATGATCAGGTCCAGTATGTTTTCCCCTCTTGTGGGAGTGGTAACAAGTTGTTCCATAGCATTTGAGTTTATAAATTCTAGGAACCTTTGGGCTAGGGTGTTGGAGCTAGAGTAATGCTCCCAGTCTATGTTTGGGTAGTTGAAGTCGCCCAATATAATGGTGTTTGGAGAGACCTTCATATTTTCCAGTGTTCTCAGGAAGGCTGAGTGGGGTTCCTGGGTTTGGGAGGGTGGTCTGTAGCAGGCTATTAACTGGAAGGCAGTTTTACCCACTGTTAGTTGCACATGGATAGTCTCTGATGCTTCGTGCTTTGCCACCAACCTGGAGGTGTGGGTATCTTTGATGAATATCGATACTCCCCCTCCTTTTGTGGTTCGGTCCAAGTTTTGGGGCCAAAAGCATGGTATGAGGTATAACCTGGTAGTGCTGGGGTGCTCTCGGGAGCCCTGAACCAGGTTTCTGTTACTGCACAGATATCGATGTTCTCCATGCTAAGGAGAGTTTCGAGTCCGTGCATCTTGAGGTTTAGACTTCTGGCATTGAGTAGCATTACTCTTAGTTTCTTATCCCTTGTGATACCTATGGAGGTGGGTTTGTCTTTTGAGCCTTGCCTAAAAAAGGCACTATGGGGGTAGCAAGAGCCTTTGCCAATATCCGAAAGCCCAGGGGTGACCGGTGCAAGTCGTCCCTAGCGAAGCATCGTGGCTTGTCGAGCATATCATCCCAAGCTGACAGGCATTGGATCCCCTTTGAATGACACCAGTACTTAAGCCAATTGTTGAAATTGATCATCTTGTCTTCATATTGTGGCATCATTCTTGGTGAGGGTAAGATGCTACTCAAGGTCAGGGTCATACCGGCCTGGGCTACATGCTCAGAGAGCTCCTTTATGTCTCTTTTCGTATAGTCCAGGGAGGTACGTCTCAGGTCATTCACACCTGCATGGATAATGACTGAGTCATATTTGTACTTGCCTTGGAGTGACCTGAGTGCTTGTGTTATGTGGCGGATCCTAGTACCCGACAGGCTGCTTACCATGACCCTCTCCTTGTTCAGCCTGGTGAGCGGGATGTCAGTGTGCCTGACGATAGAGTCACCTATTACAAGTGTATCAGGTGTGTTGTTTAGTCTTAAGGGCTGTGACTGTTCGGCACACTGGCTTTGTGAGATATGTGTTGCACGTGTTTTGTTTTGGGGTAGTGGTTGCTTGGGTGTCTGCTTTGGAGGTCTCTGCTGCTTAGGCAGATCTTTATTTAAAGCCTCAGAGTATGTTTTTGTGTGATTATGTGTTTGGTTTGCTGTCGTGGTAGGTCTATGTGAGACTGGAATTGTAGTGAGTGTGGTTTCCTTCTCCTCCTGACTGGTTATGCCAGTACTGAGTTGAGAGAGCTTAGCCTCCAGTTTGGCTATATGGTTGCATCTCTCACATGTGTTGGAATTTGTTGGGAGGAGGAGAGGGTTGTCTGTGTACATGAGGCAGTTGTAACATTGCCTCAAGATTCCCAGATTCACCAGCTGGACCGGAGAGGAGATTGACAACTGACCTTTGGACATGCTAGAATAATATTGGGAATTCCTTAATAATTGAAAACAAGGGCCAGTGGGGAGTGAGGGTGTAGTGCTTTTAATTTTTAGTGCTGACTTATATAATTGCTTTAGTGAGCAAGTGCCAGGTAACTTAAGTGCAATGTGTTACAGGTAACTTAAATGCAAAAACGACAAACAGTAACTTTCTTTCAAGTGAAACAAGGAAATAAGTACAGTAAGCAATGCAGATATTAGTGATATCAATGCTCAATGATTTGCCAGAAAACCACTCATTTTATGAGGGACAGACCAAAAATAAGAGGCAGAAGTCTGGACATTCTGTGAACATCTGGACAGTTGAGAGCTATGGTTGGTTTTGTGCATGCATATGGCTTGCTTAGCTAGGTTAGGTAGAGAGGTAAAGACAGTACAATTTTCTGATGAGGGGTTTTGTCTTCATGAAGACAACACATTTTCCCGAAGTTTGAGCAGAGCTTTCAGTTCAGCCAGGGTTTTTTTTTTTGTATTTGAAAAGTTGATGTGTGAGAGAGAAGAATTTGTCTTGAAGTTGAAAGAGGGAACATATCAGAGCTATTGCACCCAAACTGGGGGTTCTCTAAGTTGGTAACGGGAGACCAGCCAAAAGTTGCTAGGTGTTTTTTGAGGTTGCCTGTATCTGCCTGGATCTAGATCTGAAGGTAACTAGTTTGGGGAATAACTGATGGATAATTTAGAAGGTTACTGGACAGTGGTCACTGAATGTGGGTGGAAGAACAGATATGTTGGATATGAAGGTAGCATTGTTAGTGATTAGCAGATTTAGGAAGGAGTGGTTGTTGTTATGCATATTTGGACAAGTAGCATCGTTGACTAACTGTAAAAGCTTAATGTTGGCTAGGAATTCAGCAATGCCATTGCTCAGAGGACCTAGATAATTTAGGTTAAAATCACCTAGAATAACAATATTTTTATAGTTTTGGGTAGCTGAGGTGATAGAAAGAATAAGGAATTTAAATTTGTTAAGAGACACTGGAGGAGAAAAGTAGGCAACTGCTATTAGAATGTGACTGCTCTTCTGGGAGAGAAGTTTTAGAAGGATCCAGATGGGTTCAGTATCTGGGGTGACATTTGTTTATGCAATGATAGCTGGTTTAATGTTGTTTTTATAAAGAATGAGAATGCCTTAAACTTGTCTACTGCCAGGTCTGGGGTCTTAGAGGTATTTGTAGGAAGGAAGTATATGCTAAAAATTAGGATTGTTTGGTCTGAGCCATGTTTCAGTGACAGGTGTGATACAGGGTGAGTGGGTTGTTAGAAAGGTGTTTATCTGATCAAGTTTATTATAGATGCTTTGAGTGTTTATTAATGCATAGGAGAGGGTGTCAGAAAAGGTTATAGGTTTTATGTTGTGGGGGGGGGGGGGCCTGGATTGGATTTAGCATTACATCTGAGGAGAAGTATGATGGGACAAGGTTGAATTTATACATGTGTTTAAGAAGCTTACGTTTGGGTTACTGGGGTATGGTAGGTTTGGAGGAAATGAGATGAAGGGATTGTGAAGCTGGAGTTGAGAGAGAGAGAGTGGTAGGTGGTGAATGGAGTGTATTGGTGGGGCAGGTCTTTGGGTTCAAGTGAGTGATTGTGTAGCGTTGTGTTATTCTAGGACAGAGTAGTCTGAGAGCTGAGAGAAGAGATGGGGTTAATGATGGTACAGTGTAGCATGTTAAAAGAAGGAGGAGTAAGATGGTGAGGTGGAGAAGCATTGTGAACATGGGATAGAAAAGGAGTTCTGAAAGTGAGAGGTGACAGCCTGTGAGGATCAGAGAGGACCAGAAAGTGTATATAGGAAGGCAAAGGGGTTGAGAATGATGAGTGCTTCTTGCTGGACCTATTTAAGTGTGTGTGTGGTGATCAAGGTGTAAGGAAGTTTAGGGTGGGAAAATATCACAATGAGGTGGTTGAGGAAGTAGGATGTAGGTTTAGTGAAGTTCTGTGTCCCTTTAATGGGTGGACAGAAGATAGAGGGATGAAAGGGGGTCAGTGATGTATAATTTAAAGAGTCTGAGGTTGGCTGGGGAATTTGGGGGTGGGAAGGGAATGAAGTTGAAAAGTTAGCAGTTTTTAGTCATCTCAGACCTCATTTATACTGGCTCAGTCTCCAGTGCCCTGTGTCCGTGCTGGGCCTATGAGCATTCTCTTACCCCCTGGACTTGATATGGTGTTGCTTAGGCTGGTAACATATCTTAAGTGTGTCCTGGAGGCTTAGCCATCTGTGCTTCAATCTGGTGTTTTTTTTTTTTTTTTTAATTTTATATGCCCTACATACATTTTTCCTTTCAAGCCCCCCCCCCCCCCCCATACAGACACTTGCTGTCTGTATCCAAAGGCAACTCTGATATCATGTTAACATATTTTTTTCACAGAGCTGACAAAACAATACTATTGGAACTAAAATACAATTGAAATCTTGCTGTTATCTTGAAACATGACAGTATAATATTTCCAATTTAAATATGTATCTGCTCATTCTGTCTTTTTATGTGCCTAGTATTCAAAGAATGTGTTAGATTTCCCACTTTGTGATTAAAACTTTAATCACCACCTTATTAACATTTTTCTCACATAACATACCCAGCTGTTCTCAGCTTACTGTTTCAGTATTCATATACCTATGACACGTTTTGCTTTCTGGAACATTTTTACCTTACATTAGTATGTAGACTTAGTCTGTGTTTCCCATATCCCATGGAGTGTTTAATCTTTCCCATCCAGTTTTATTTACTTAGTCATGTCTCATTTCAAATGCTGAAACCCTGAAAACATATTCTTTCTGGTTATTTTAGATACTAACGTAATTATTTTTCCAGGAATGATACTCCATTGCCTGCCAAAGTCAGTGTTTTCTAACGTCAGGTAACCATGCTTTCTTTTGTTGCTTGAAAACAATTTGCTGGTTGTGTTGACTTACTGGAAGTCATTTAGCACTTTATTTATCTGTTTTTAATATACAGCTTGCCAATGGGAATGCTACTGCATGATTAAAACAGACGTGCTGCAGATTAGATAGCTGCATGTTAGTACCCAGTTACCCAACAATTGGTAACATAAAAATGCATGAAATTATATATTCTTAATGTGGTGCCTCGAAATGGTATATACAGATTGTTCTCGCTTTTCATCTTAGATCCTGAAAAAAGACCACTGTTTTTATTACAGTCAGCTGTTCATTCAGAGATGCTGATCCATCTTGCCCATATTCATTTACATTTTCTCATCAGCTTTTATTGTGTAATTCCATACTAGGATAAGTTTGATGGGTAAGACAGATTTGTACAAATTTCATTTTTTAAGCATTTGCTTGCTGCTTAATGTCAGATTGTTTAAATTGCATTCCCTAAGCAGTGAAAGACAGCTTAGAGCTATCATACCACTTAACTGATAAGATTTTCATGGAATGTTAACACTTTTGCTTCATATTTTTGGTCTGTTCTTCAAGAATTTTGTAGTTTTCTGGCAAATAACTGAGGATTGAAGTCACAAAATAATGATATACATTTGAGTTTCAGACTTCGTATTCTCCAGAAAATGCATGCTAACACAAATCTTTTTATTCTAACAACCTCTTAAGTTTATAACAGCAATATTTAAAATCTGTCCCTAGTTTTGGGCTTTGTCCCCTCATTATTGTAGTCTTTCTCCAGATTTATTGCACTAAGAGTTTGAGAGTTTTGACATCCATGCAGTCAATAATGTTAACAAAGACTGAAATTACTAGATTTGAGCAAGGTAAGTGTGAACAAGAAGCTGACAAATATGTTTAACAAACTAATTTTTTATGAAGGAAAGATATTATTACTGAGTTACTATCGCACGGTTCTTGTGGAAGAAATAGTCCTAATGCAGGTTTTAAACCCCCGAAGCCTACAAATGCACCAAAACTAGAATAAATTTCCCAAGAAGACAGTTGCAGCTAATATTATCATATTTATTAATTCTACTTATTAAAAAAAAAATCTGAGACAAACTTTCATTTTTCAAAATTACTTAAACTACTGTCATTCAACTAACTTTGCATTTGATTAACTTGACAGAGTACTTTAACAGACACCAGAAGTCAAAGTCAAAGAAAACGTTATTGTCGTTCAGAATTACACAGCAGTGTAGCTGAACGAAATTACAATGCTTTGTTCTCAATGCAGGAAACAGTTGCAGATATAGACACAGAAAAATTAATAAAATATCACAGTAGAAATGTAATAAGTAGCAATTAGTAAGTAAAGTAGGACAGCAGTGACCCACACCCATCCCAGAACAGGAGACAAGGAAGACAAGGAATGACATGAAGGGAATATTGTCAAAGTAAAATAATAGCAGGATATCTATGATGAATTATTGTACAGTTTGTATATTGCACTTTACAGTCCTTCAATGTGTTAAGTGAGCTACCTTAGTACTGCAATTGGTTATTGCACATCCATAAAATAAGCCACTTGATAGGCTAGTTATGTTTGTTTGTTTGTTTGTTTAAATTTGTTGACTGGGAGTGTCCGACTGGACGTAGGTCCATTTTCAGCGGAGGCCCGGGGAGAAAAGCTCCACAGTAAAATAAACAGACAGTAGTTACATTGGATTACATAGTGATTAACAATTTAACATAGCAATTACTTACAACATATTTACAGATGAAGAACATAGTACATCAGCAACATAAGTGTAACATACACGAAACAGAAGTGGTTGAGTGTTTCAACAGATTCATGGTTTGTTTTTCCCAAGAGTTCAACAATCTAATGGCGAGTGGAAAGAAGCTGTTATTTAGTCTGGTGGTCTTACAATGCAGGCTTCTGTATCTCCTGCCTGAGGGCAGGCGAGTGTGCAGACCATTTGCAGGATGCGTTGGATCGCTGGAAATCTTTTGGGCCCTGTCGATGCACCTGTATTTGTGTAGATCTTCCAGAAGTATAAGGGAGGTGCCAATGATTCTTTCTGCCAACCTTACAACTCTCTTGAGAGCCTTCCAATCCTGACTGTTACAGCTCCCATACCAGACTGTAATGCTGTTTGTCAGGACATTTTAATGGTGCCCCTATAAAAGGTCTGAATTATGGAGCTTGGTAATTTTGCCTTGCTAAGTTTCTTAGAAAGTGCAAGCATTGAGCTTTTTTGACTGTACTGGATACATGGACTGACCAGGATAAGTTATCATGATATGAACACCCAAGAACTTTGTACTCTTGACTCTTCCCACTGTCATCCCTATCATCACTAGAGGTTTGTGTGGTACTTGAGATCTTTTGAAATCAACAATCAACTCCTTTGTCTTGCTGACATTCAGTGCTAGATTGTTGTTGTCACACCAGACCAGTAGTTGATCAATTTCATTCATGTAGGCCCCCACCTCTCCATCTTTGACCAGGCCTATAATAGTGGTGTCATCCACAGATTTGATGATCCTATTCGTCTCGCAACTGGCCATGCAGTCATGTGTCAAAGTAGCAAAAGCTGAATGAAATGTCCAACAAAAACACCACAGTTGAGCAAAAAAACCTTTATATAAAACAAAGCTTTCAGGTTAAACACCCTTTCTCAATGTTAAATTGCTACTTTGATATTTGGAATTGTGCTGAACTGTTGGAACTATTAATAGAGTCTGTTAGAGCAGCCCAGATGGATACTATTAATCGTTTAAAATTTTTGTTTGAGAAGGAGGTAAATCCTTTGCTACAGCTTGTAACTGCGCAAAATGCTGATTTTGAAGTAGCACCTCTGGTCTCTCCAGAAAGTACAGCAGAATTTGGAAGAAAAATTCAGTTGTTGGAGAGGAAGATGGGTGCGTATAAACGCTTACAGTGGCAGCGTTTCAGCTTTGCAGCTTATTTAGATAAGGGCATAGTTCCTCGTGGCCTTAGAGTTTTAAAAATGCCCTCATATGGGAATGCATATCCTGAACTGTTAAAACGTTGGAAATGCTTGAATTTGAAATTAAGTCTATTGTTTTGATGAATTACTTTTTCCACAATAGAGAATGATTTGAAAACTGAAATAATCGCCATGGAAGATGAATTAATGCTAATGCCATGTTTTAAGAATATGACGCTAGTCTACCAACAGATGATGTAAGGTTGCATACCCTCGATGACCGACTAGAGGTCATCAAGAAACGTAAATTGCTGAGGGACATGGGAGATTTCCAGAAAGGTAACATCTTCTCCTGGCCGAAAAATTATATACTAATTCCTAAGGTGCAGAATACTGATAGTAAAAGTAAGTCTACAAATTGCACTGTGCCTCTGGACAGTTTATATGAATTTCCTGAGCTGCTGTCCACAAATTCATCGGTGACTACATGTGCATCGGTAGTTACGACACCGATGACGTCATTGTAACCACGCCTCCTCCTGCTGTAGTTGTTCCTCAAGTTGAAGGGATAGATGTGGCTACGCATATCTCGGTGTCTGGGAATACATGTGTTTCTGAAACTAAAAATGAGAAAAACAATGAAACAAGAAGATTGCACCAGTCAACGCTAGACTTTTTTCAGAAGCCCTTTCAGCTGCAACAAGCTGAAAAGGTTAAAGAACGCTCGACGTCTAGAGGGAGATCTTTAGTGAAGGAAATGCCAGCTTCAAATAAAAGAAGAATAACAGTCCGTTAAAACAAATGGAAGTAGTCCGAAGACAGTGGCAAGTACTTTAAATTTACCTGACTTTCATTTACAGACAGCACATTATACGCTTTTACAAAAGGGCCTTGGTTTTATTCCTACAGCTTGTGATGATATTGTAAATGCCCTAATAGATCTTAAACATTTTATAAGGAACATAAGTTTAAAATTAATATTTAAGGGTGATAATAGTATATTATCTGACTGCAAGAGACGCAGTACCTTTATACCAGTGAATACACCAGTTTTGACAGCATTTTACAATTTATGTGAAAAAGATCTGAGAAATGTATATAATAATAAAAAAGTTAGGAAGACTTATAACCTTACATATTCTGAATTTTTAGCATTGAAGGACTTAAAATCAAACTCTAACATAGTAATTAAACAGGCAGATAAAGGGGGCGTTACAGTGGTAATGAATAAGTCTAAGTATATGTTATCTGTATCTAAATTATTAACAGATACTGCAGCATTTAGGTTAATAACATCTATTGAAGTAAAGACATGTATTGGATACATAAATATGTGTATTTATGATCTACAATTAACTGGTGATATAAGTTTGGACTTGTTTCATTTTTTCACTGTTCCTTGCCCCGTTATACCTCAGCTATATGGGATACCAAAAATACACAAATCACAGATTGACCCCCCCCAAATGAGACCCATAGTTTCGGGTAAGGGCTGGATAACTGAGCCTATCTCAGTATATTTTCAGAAGCAATTGCAACCTTTATTAATTCAGTGTGAAACTGTTTTAAAGGATACTACAGATTTTATATTGAAATTAAAGCAATGGTATGACAGTTTAGGTAGAACTGATATGGTTGAAAATAGCATAGTGGTAGTAACTATGGACATTTCTTCACATTTTACGGTCATTCCAAATGACTATGGTCTTAATTCTATTCGTGAGTTTTTGGTTCAATGTTCTACTTATTCACATCGACGTAATGAAATTATTTGCTCCTTACTAGATGTGGTATTGTCTAATAATGTATTTGTGTTTAATAAACAGTATTATTTGCAATCAACTGGTATTGCATTGGGCACACCGGTTGCAAATACATATGCAAATTTAGTTTTATACCAGTGGGAGAGGGCTTATATATATAATGGTACTGCAGTTTTAAATCAAAATGTATGTTTTTACCAAAGATTTTCAGATGATTGTTTTTTTCATTTGGAAAGGATCTATATCTGAACTTTCTGATTTTGTTACATATTTGAACAGTACTACTACCTTTTTGAAGTTTAGTATGGAATTTTCCAATAGTGTAATAAGCTTTTTGGATGTCAATATAGGAACTCAGGCTGACCATATCAGTACAAGTGTACATAAAAAAGAGGTTAATGCAGGTAGATACCTGCATGGCTCTAGTATTTATGCCTCACATGTGTTTAGGGGAGTAGTCAAGGCACAATTAGCTAGAATAAGTAGACTAAATACTGATGATTTGGTTTGTTTAAAACAGATAGATGATGTATACGAAGAGTTCGTAAATAGTGGTTATGGAATTGATGTTTTAACTGAAGTTATGAGAGAAGTAATGAGTAATAGATACACTATATATAAACCTATTTTTCTATCAGGTGAAGTATGAACGGGTAGTAATCATAGCACATCACTAGGGAAAGGTGGATTGAGGTATGTTACTTCTTATAATATCATGACAGAGGTATCATCAATAAATATTGGATGGTATTAATGGCATCGGAGGAAGTTAGAGTAATTTTAGGAAATAAGCCACATTTTGCATATAGAAACATGAAGACATTAAAAAGTATACTATGTTATAAGGATTTTAATATAAGTACACAAAACCAATATAGCATGGTAAGAAAAGGTACATTCTCTTGTTATAATTGCAGTTGTTGTGGTGACATTATGCCTAATAATATTAATGTTAATAATATGCAAGGAAACAATATTTTTAAACATCCAATGACAAACAAGATCTTTATTTTTCATGTACCAGCCACATGTTTAACTAATAATGTTGTCTATCTCACCACCTGTATTGCCTGTCCCTCCTTTTATGTGGGAAAAACGACTAGAAAGTAAAAGGAACGTATAATAGAGCATAAATCAGAGATAAGAAGGGCTAATGAGAATAATGCCCTATATAAACACATAAATGCATGTGGGTCGAATCATAATTTTAAATTTAGGGTTATTGATAGTGTTCAGGTATCAGATAGGGGTGGAGATATTGGTAATACCTTGGAAATAAGGGAGTTTGAATGAATTATTAGATTAACAGCGGATGTTCCACCAGGTCTTAATAGTGCTGTTTCTTTGAAGCCTATATTGACTAAGATACAGCGTATAAAATTAAAATAATATGTTACATTTCAAAAATTTTCTGAAAAAAAGTTTCTTGCAATTTGTTATATTATTTTATAAGTAAGCATGTTCTAGAGATTTTTATTTGTATGTGTGCATATACACGAATTCTGTTTAGAATGTTTTGATCATATGACTTTTGGGCTGCTTGTCATGTGATTGTGTTAGGCTCTTATATAAACTGCTTTTAAAATAGACTTGTATGTAACATTGAGAAAGGGTGTTTAACCTGAAAGCTTTGTTTTATATAAAGGTTTTTTTGCTCATGCAGTCATGTGTCAGCAGAGTGAAAAGAAGAGGTTTTAAGACACAACCCTGCAGTGCTTCTGTGTTAAGGATGTTACTTCTGGAGCTATTGTCGCCCACATGAACCATTTGAGGACTATCAGTGACGAAGTTCAGAATCTAATTGCATAAATGAGAGTCTATACCCATTTGAAGTAGGTTCAATATCAAATTCTGTAGGATGACAGTGTTGAAGACAGAACTGAAATCAATGAATAGCAGTCTTGCATAGCAGTTTTTGCCTTCTAAGTGAAGTAAGTTCTTTTGTTAGCAAACATTTTGGAAAATGGTTATGATATAGGTTATCCATACTGTTATTTTAAAATTGGGCCAAATGCTAATAACCATAAAGCATTTAGCACTCAGTGTATATATATATATATATATATATATATATATATATATATATATATATATATATATATATATATATATATATATATATATATATATATATATACTCATACACACACACACACACACACACACACACACACACACACACACACACACACACACACACACACACACACACAAACACACACACACACGCTACACCATCACTTTGAGACCCGCAATCTCAGTACTCAAAATAGTAAAAATAAAACATCAACTATCAAAAATCTCTTCATTACAAAATGGCTCATAGAGTAATGTCCCAGTAGGTCATCCATCCATTTTTCTGAACTTTTCAGGGTCACAATGGTGCAAGTAGAGTAGAGCAAATCTGACGTTGCCATGTCCACTAACAGTCATCAACTTACACTAGATCATTCCTAAACATTCCTACAGTAGGCACAAAATATAATCTCTGTAATATTTCCTTGGTCTGCATGGGTCTTATTCCAGTGGACGTTGCCTGGTACACCTCCCATGGAAGGAGCCTCTTCTGTATCTGTTCAAACTAAATCAACTGGTTCCACTCAGTGGTAAAGAGCAGGGGTTCTATTGCAAGATAGACTTGGATTACTAAGGTTTTTACTCTGACATGGACAATAGAACTAACAACAATATGAATGAGACAGATTTCTACCACTTGTATCCATGATCTCATCCTTTTGGTTGGTAACCAAAGTTCCTAACCATAGGTGAGGTAAAATACATAAGCCAGCTTGTAACTATAGAATATCATCCTAGTACTCATCTCTCACTTCACCACAATAATCTTGTATAATGCCTAGAGTTCTACCATTTTGCATCTAACTACTGGTCATGTTTTTGATCCTCTCTACTCTCACTCATAAACAAGATCCTGAGAGTCCACTAATGCATGAAATATTTTAAAAAATTAACTAAATTTTAGCTGTAAGAAAATTGCTGATATGTCTGTTAAGATGGGGATGCTATTGTTTCTTGAAGGACAGTTAATCAACACACAAAACTTTGTCACTGAAAGATTATCAGCATTGTGTTATGGCAGTTAGACTTAGAGAAAAATGAGAATGTAAGTGTTGTGTTTACCTCAGATTCTCCCTATTCACTGAGTTTGTGTAATCTTGGAGAAGATATAAATATAATTTTAGAATTTGGGGGCTGCCCGATGTTAAGGCTGCAGGGGGACTTCACCCATGCAATGAAAAAAGTTTTTGTGTTTTGCCAACTGGGAAGTAATGCTTTGGGTTTAAATAATTGCAAGACAATTAAACCAGACATTCATATTAAAACATGTTAAGAAAACAGTCCTGTGCTCCTATCTAAGTACCAAAATGTCAAACCAGTTTAATATTGGAAAGTAGTTGATGGTACCATTACATGAAGATATTACAAGAGACAAACTTCTCTGCCCCTTAGAATAAACTGTGAACCTGAACAAAATAAAGCGAGTGTCACAAAATGAATGAATAATTCACAATTACTTCCTTAAAATATGCAGCTCAGTCACAGCTAGCTACAGTGTCAAAATAACCCAAAACCTGAATAAAACAAATCAGGTGCTGGAGAAAGAATGAAAGAGCAAATAGAAACCAGTGCAATAAATTGTGCAGCTCAAGCAGAAAAGATTGATTTAGAGAAAGTGCATATGAGATTAAATGAATAAACAAACAAAGAATAAGTGGACAAGTATGGAGATGTGGAGGATGAATCAGATAAAAACTATGTCAGAAAATGAATGAATGAAAAAATGGAAATGCGGCTTTATCTTACACAATATTTTGAAGTGGTTGTTGAAGCAGTTACATTTCAGTTACTATGATAGCTATACAGTCATATATCAGTCAGTTTTGGCTACACCAATTAAAATTAATAAACCTGCCATGGTAACTAATGCAAAGCTCTTTTACTGGCTGCAAATTAAAGTAATGTATTGCTAAGTGAAGGGTATAAATGCAGGAAACTCTGACCATGGTACAGATAACATGGGTAGAGTTAATATCGCATGTGTAGGAGATATTGGCTGGGAAGGAGATAAATGATACAGGCAGCCTACTCTACTCAACACGGGAGTTGGATGTGTGTGTGTGTGTGTGTGTGTGTGTGTGTGTGTGTGTGTGTGTGTGTCTAAATACATTGGTAGGGAATATTTCATCTAACTCATTTTGTCTCAACTCAAACATCTAAAAATCTAATCTGAATCTCATTTAGTCTAAAAGACATTTAGTTTAATCACATTTGATAAAAGCTGTATGCTATACAGCATTAATGCTTGTGAAGTCTAGGGTGTAGAGATAGTAGCAATTACAGAGCAAATTTGTCCAGTGTACTATTTCTACCTTGCTAATGCCCACCCACAAGTTTGTGTTTGCACATCAGCAGTCATTCATTTTCTGTGTAGTTTTCTTTTTTTTTCCCTGCAGCTGTGTAATGTTGAAGTTAGTATATTTAAATAAGGGAGTATGAGGGGACTGAACCTCCCACATGGTGTGTGCAGGGAGCCTGGTCCCCTGAAATAAAAACACTTTTCACTGGAATTTGCTAATTATTAAATTTTAGTTGAAATGTGATTCAATTAAATGTTTTTTAGATTCTATTTTTAGGTGCTTTGTGATTAGATGAAAAGTTTATTAAATGTCACTATATTATATCAGAATGGCTATATAAATATGTATGTGTATATCTATATGTACATATTTATATGGTCTACTTTGATTTATCGAAAGAACACTTACCTGAATCTGTTATTACCGAGATGATTTCAATGAAACCTTTAAAAGGCAAAACCACGAAGCACCAAAGATTTACACTGGGAAATGAACCACTTGGCCACAAGGATGAACTTTGCCCTTTTCCCCAGTGTAGTGTGATCCCGGAGTTGGTATATTTAGTTGGGGGGGCAAAGCCCATCACTTGAGTCAGTTTAATTTGTGTCCATTTTATTATTTTGCCCTGATGGCCAAGTGGTTCATTTGCTGGTAAAAAACTTCAGTGCTTCATGGTTTCATTTTTTAAAGGTTTCATTGAAGTTGTGTCAGCAAAAACGGATTCTGGTAAGAGTTCTTGTGATAAATATATATATATATATATATATATATATATATATATATATCTATATATATATATATATATATATATACAGATATAAATACATACAAGCATATGTATGTATATATACACATATATCAGTATATATATATATATATATATATATTTATATATATATATATATATATATATATATCTCCATATATCTATATCATCTATATCCATATAGCTGTATATCTATCTCTATCTATATCTATCTATATATCTATCTCTCCCAATCTCCATATATATATATATATATATATATATATATATATATATATATATATATATATATATATATATCCATCCACAAAGCTTTTTCTCATTTTTACCCATGGGGATAGGGTGTCACTTCAACAGTGACAATCATCTAGAACCAAGATTAACACCACCGGATGGCTAGCACTACTGCAGTAGTTCTTCCACACTGCACATCCACATGCATTCACACCTCAACAATTTAGAGTGCCCACTCCACCTACTACATGTCTTTGAGATGTGGGAAGAAATCGGAGCACACAGAGGAAACCCACCCAAACACTGGGAGGACATGCAGACTCCACACAGAAGGCACCCCCGCTGAGAATTGAACAAAGATATATATATATATATATATATATATATATATATATATATGTAGGTGTCCTACACCACAATGTTGGCCCTTGTTTAATCAATACCATTTGTTTGATATAGATAGATTTTCTACAGGTGTGTAAGATAGGCAATATCAAATATCCAGATAGGGGAATATTCCCTTCTCCCATGGATTGTGCACTCTTGCAGTTAGTATATATAATTAGCAGGGGGTATGGGGTGCAGCACCTACATGGGGAGTGCAGCGGGGCATGCCCCCCTGCAAAAACACTTACCTTGTTTTTGGCTTGGGGGTAATTCCAGGAGCATGCACATAATGCATCAGTATTTGTTAATTTGATGTTTTGATGTGAATCTCCTGGGTGTTAGCATTGTATCTGTTCAATCAGATACAAATGGATATCGATAGATGCATAAATAAATGAAGGGATAGATAAATGACTGCATTAGCAATGATCAAAAATATTATTCTAATTTACTTAAAACATCCACATGCATTTTCTGACCAATATGAAGTAAAAATACATAGATTACAAACTGGAGGGATTGATTTCAAGAGATCTGTACAATACCATATCTTAAATTTCATTGTTATACCCAAGTGGTGGTGTATGTTGCTTGCTGTAAACAGTGTCTGGCCTTTTATATAGGTAAGACCCAGAATATTTTAAAAAGCAGAATTTACCACCAGGTATACTGCATTTCAAAGGGTCATCAAAAAATGCTTTACTAAAGCATATGGAAAAATGTCAGAATAAGGGTGAATTCCTGTTTACTATTTCAGAAAAAGTGGGGCAAAATGAAAGGACAGTGGATTGGAAAAAACAAATTAGAGCAAAGGGAGTTCATTTGGCAGCTTAGAATTGGGACAGTATTACCCACCCCATGTTTGAATGACATGGTGAGTATGAGTAGTTCTTTAAATCTGAAATCTATAGATTTACAGATATACTACTGCTTTCAAATTGTTCTGTTTTTTTATTATTAGATATATCTATAGATCTTACAAATGTTTTAATGTGTTTGTTTTTTTTAAAGTGATATTATATCTCTAACTGACATTTGATCGTTCACATGAATTTTGGTGGGGGTGGTTATATTTTAACTGTATGTCTCCATTTTACTAGTTACATTCTAATAAAGTCCAACTAGCATGGATGAAAGTGCTTAACATTTTTGATGTTAAACTTTCATTTGTTTTTACTTGGTGACTGGTCAGTGTATTTGTTTTGGTTAGTGCAAACTACTAGTAGAGAAGAAGGCAGGATTTTTTTATCAAAGTTGAGTCTTGAAGTTACACCTTATTTTAGTTTTCAGATGCAGCTGTATAGGATTTTCTGAAATGAGGGTGAGAGAGTGTCAAAGTTTGTTACTAAAGTTGCTTTTCCAGTTTCTGTCACTAAATAGAAAGCATCAACTATATAAGAAGATGCTCAGTTGAAAATCTTCTCTTTGGATTTAATGTAAAACTGAAATAATGGCTCATCAAGAGTTTTAGCTCTGGCATAAGTGGCAAGAGCTAAATGTTCTGTGGTCTCCTTTTAATGAAATGGCAGTTGCATTTCCTGATAGCTATGCTACTTGAGTAATAATGACAAGCGTGGGTTGTTGGTAGTTAATAAAGAATGCAGAGCAATTCATATTTTCAAAAATAGGCTTGTCATGCTTCACAATCTCATGCCTACTGTTTAGGTTTGCAGACTATATCAGAACTGTGTCTCATATAACTGCTGCTGACTAGAACTAAGGCTGGTTCCTTTGCCATAGTTAGTTCATCGTTAGTTGCCACCCTTTTTATCAATCTAAACATCATATACTGAAGGGTGACTCTGCTATTTGATCATCCTGACAGTCTGCCATGGGAGTATATTGAGTATGGCAATCATGTATGGCTGCTTTTATCTGAGCTGTATTCTTTTATATTATGAGCATTCTTCAACCTATGTGCATTTGCAAGTTACTCTGCCTGGAGGTAATATGACTTGTTTGCCATGTAAAGAAACTGTGGTGGTAATTCAGGTCACATGCTGGAGCTAAAGCTCTTGTGACATCATTGATAGTCTGTGGTGATAATTCAGGTCACACGCTGGAAGTAAATTTCCTGTGACATCATTGATAGTCTGTGGTGATAATTCAGGTCACACGCTGGAAGTAAAGCTCCTGTGACATCATTGATAGTCTGTGGTGGTAATTCAGGTCACACGGTGGAATTAAATCTCCTGTGACATCATTAACAGTAGTGGCTATTTGTGAATCAATAAATATGAGTTCTGCTGAACATAAATGTCACTTGTGTGTATTTTATTTACTTTTTTGACAACTAAGTTAAATATTTCCTTCTAAATCCTTTTCCAACATAACCTAGTCCATAAGGGTAAGTATAACCATGATAAATGCATAAGCAATTTAATGTAGTCTATCAGATGGAATGTTTTTAGAAGGTAAGAAGAGGGATAACTAACTGAAAGTGCCTTTATTTGTAATTGAAGAATTGTTACTCCCCAGCCTATTATAGTCTGAGAATATTGAAATTGTCTCGTCCAAGACTTACTCTGCTGACACCTAATTTGCTGTGTGCCAGCTTTAGTCAGTATTTGCTATTTTCAGATTCTCCAGACCTCATTTATTGCTGAGAACTTAGCTCCACTTGACCACACCTGCCTTGATCTGTTTTATCATAATCTCTGGAAACATTGAATAGAAATGCACATGTATCAAACAGATATTCTCTTGATTGAAACAACCCCCTGGATTTACTAATCTTCCATGCAGGACTAGCTTAGTTCTGCACAGAAGTGACCATTTAGGAGCAGGACAGCATCGTGCCATGCATATTAATGAAGGTGCACTGCCTGAGCTCCTAATCTTACACAGAGCATGTAAGAGTGCAGGGGGTGTGTCTGAGAGCAGAGCTTTCAGAATATACACACCCCCACAATGAAGAACAGCAGAAAGGCTAAAGGAATGAGTGAGACCGCTCATAGGTGTCCACTTATCCCCAACAACATTCCCCAACGTGTACAATAGCAATAGTAAATACAAATCAAATAAACAAACCTATTTTTTTTTATTATGAATCCAATTAAAGCTAACCATAGGTGCGCGGGTTTGCCCATTGCTTAGCTACGGTTAATGTAGTTTAAATGGCTAAAGAGGATAACAAGGAAGATATATGCAAATGAAGCAAAATAGCAATAGTGTAGTGGGCATAGCATTCGCCTTACGAGCAGGCATTCCCGATACGAGTCCCACTGCAGCACATTCCATTTTCCATGGCAAATCACATTATGACCAATATTTTAGTTGCATAACCTACTAAATAACATATATTTGTGAACTGGAGTATTGCATTAAATGCACTTGTGTGGTGTCAGTGTCATAAAGTTGCAAAGTCCACAGATAAGCACATGTGCCCCATACAGTATATGTACACAGGAATCATGGCTACAAATGGAAGGTAAAATGTGTAATGAATGACAACTCCATACAGCTGCCAAATCCCCCACCTTCCCAAGAACCATTAGATATTACTGTCTAAATCAGTGCAATTGTAAGTGGGAGTACGCACTAGTGAGCAAGTTTAAGCACCAGTAAACAGTAGTAAGCATATTTAAGCACTAGTAAGTGAGTTTAAGCCTTTTTGCACAGGGGTAAGCAAGGCACATACAGGTTAAGCAATACTGAAGCTAACTCTTTGTAAGCATATTTAACCGGAGGTTAACATTGCTTACCCTCGCGCAAGCCCAAGCAAACTCACTTACAACTGCTCAAAAGTGCCTTAATCACTCTGTATCCAATGGCCGTTGTTTTGCCCAGCCTTGCAGGTCTTGAACCCAGAACCCTACATACCATAGTCACAGAAGTTAAAGACCAAGCCATCACAGCAGTACAGAAGAATGAAGTATCACCAAACAAGTCCTCACTATAGTAAAATCAAACTGAACCTGTGAAAGGAATCAGTATACAGTCATATGTTCTATAACTAACTACATAACATAAATATGTGAACTGGAGTACAGCAGTAAGCCCAGATGTGAGGTGTAATTGTAATAGAGTGTTGAAGTACCCAATAAAACACACGTACCCCATACAGTGTACGTACATATGAATCATGGATATCAGGCATATATATAAGATGTAGTGAATAAGAAATCAATGCCAAAATGAAAATATAATACAAAGTCTAATGTAAGCAATGCTAAACATTGCACAGGCCAGCTTAGTAAGTGTAAGCAATATGTAGGCCAGCTAACTCAATATGCCCAGTGGTATACCCCTTTAAACAATGCCAACTTTAGGTAAGCAGGTTTTCCCATAGCCTAGCCTTTTCAAAACTGGCCAATCATGGAAAAGTGCAGGAAATCGGCCCTACTTAAACCCAATAGGTCAGAATACATCTCATAACTGGTTGTAGCTTCCCCTTGCAGGCACAATGGCAGAAAGGGGAGAAGGTGTGCACTTCCAGGTAAAGCGCTGGTGCATTCAGGAGTCCAGAGTCATGGCAGGACTCCTTGTCAAAGGCTATGAGCAGAGACTGCTGTGGGGCCAGTACCAGGATTCCCATTATAATGTGGAAGCCTGGGACCATATCATCCATGACCTCACCAGTGCCACTGGCATACCCCGAACTGGTGAGAATGTCAGGCATCACTATTCCGAAGTGAAGCAGCATAAGGGGGACCTCTTGGATCAGTGGATCCAAGAGGCTAGAACGGCAGGGGCTGTCCCAGTTGTGTGTTAGTATCACTCCACTATGTGTGTAATAATTGCCAGCTCATGTATATCATGGATAGGTTTGGCTAAATATTCCTCTTATGTCCTCCACATCTGCAAGTGAGTGGGCCATGAACCAGGAGGCCCACAGAAGTCGCCTGGAGAGGTTGCAATGTGAAGCAGGTTAGTAATACTCTTGCATGTACTGTCATAGGAAATAAATCTAAAAGCATTAGTAAATTAATTGCCTGCATAAGACCCGTATTGCTTAAGGCAACTACTGCATACACTGGAGAATATGGCAGGAAGAGTCTCATATAGTTTGTATGTAAGTAAAAGCATAATAGCCTGACAATAAAGGTCTAACTGCTGGACTGCATGTGTATACTCTGGTATCATATGGTAATGTAGATTTACAATCATGTAATAGTACTATTGTATTAAGCACTGTTACCCACACTGTGCACCATAAATAGAATGTGTAGGAATGCCTGTATATGATTGGTGTAATCCCTAGAGGCCATTTAGTACAACTGAGAGACACATAGACAGAAAACAGTGAAAAGGAAGACAGCAAAATCTGAATAGCACATGCAACTGAGACATGAACTGTCTTATTTTCAGCACGCACACAGCCATGGTTCGAATCCTGGCAGTTTTAGTAGTCTGCACACAGGATCATACACAACAACTGTACAGATATGTACAGAATGTCCAGTAAAGTGGCCCATATCTGCTGTCTGTCAACCTGGCCCCTGGAAAAACAGTGGGATGATCCCAGACGTATAGGCAGCAAACAGGAAATACAACTGATTGATACACATCTATGAGAACAAAGCTGGCACACTAGCAACTCCCCAAAACCTTATGAGAGTAAGAAGCCACGTATGTCCCATTTACACCCCCATGTTGTCAAGCTGTGGCCAGACTGTGTACAGTAACAGAGTGAGTTGTATGCGCCTAATAGTAATGTGGAATCTGGTACTGTGTGTGTGGCAACATTCAGGTAGTGCTAACAGGCATTTCTCTCATAGGTCTGTCAGATACCAACACTGTGCCCAGAAATACAAGAATGATATCATGTACTGACACTGTTTACTTTAGTATTGTATGGCATTGTGAATGATGCAGTTGCTCTGATTAATAAGGTATTACTCATCACTGTCACCCACACTGTCCTACAAAATATAACTGTCTAGGAAATCCTGTATAAAAGTGTTGTAATATAAGGTCAGAATGCAAAACCACAGGAGAATTATAAGACAGAAGGCAGATAGGAGATATACAGCAATATCTATACAGTGCACACAACTCTGATGGACAGTGTTTAAGTTGTAGCAGACACAGCCATGGTCTGAATCCTGGTAGTGGAAGTAGGCCGCATACAGAATCATACCCCACAACTGTACAGATAAGACCAGAATGTCCAGTATATGGGCCCATATCTGCTGCCTGTCACCCTGTCCCCCTGGGAAGCCCGTGGGATGATCTCAGGTGTTTAGGCAGCAAACAGGAATACAACTGATTGTCACACATCTATGAGAACAAACCTGTCACTCTAGCAACTTCCGAAACTGTTATGAGAGTAATAAGGCAAGTATGTCCTATCCACACCCCCATGTTGTTAAGCTGTGACCAGAGTGTGTACAGTGACAGAGTGAGATGTATGTGCATAATACTAATGTGTAATCTGATACTTTGTGTGGCAACATTCAGCTAGTGCTAACAAACCTTGCTCCCAGAGGTACATCGGATACAAACAGTGTGCCGAGAAATAAAAACCTTGATACACTGTACTGGTGCTATTTACTCTGGTATTGTATGGAGTTGTGAGTGTTGTAGTTGCTCTGAATAATAAGGTATCAGTGATCACTGTCACCCACACTGTGCCAAATAATATAACTGTGTAGGAAAGCCTGTATAAGAGTGTGGTAAGTCATTAAAGGTTGAAGAGGGCAATAGTCTAGATATGTCCTGGTTCACTTGCATATGGACAAGACATGGCCAGAGTCTGTGCAGAAAGAGATGGACAGCTATGTGCACAACATCAACCCAGAATCTGGGAGTATGTGTAGAAACAGTTAGTTAGTGTTAACAAACATTCCCTCCACAGGTATACCAGGTAAGAGGTGTACACTGCAGGTAAAACCAGTTCATGAATAATGATGATGACAGCCATATCACTGTCCAAACTAAGGCTATAAGGCAGTGTAGTAATACTTGTAAGGTACAGATAACAGCACTGACTAGGAAAGTAATGTGGACTACAGAACTATACTAGTTATTAATTGACATCTCCCCCCCCCCACCATATCTCCAACAATAAACTACATACCCACCTCAACTGGTATGTAATGACTTCACTGTTTTGATTATGTCCTATTGGTTGATAATTCTTTAAATCTGTTTCCATGCATGTGCTATATTGAAATATTCCAACATTGGTGGCATGGTGCCATCAGTGTACCTGCACGCTGTTGCTATTACCACTGTGGTCCCATATATGCATGTGTTCCATTTGCTATGTGGTGTCTGGGTTAATGGGAATATCTATGCATGCTGTTATACCTAACCCTAGAATGTGTTGACTATTACTAAACAACATACGATGATAACATTTAAACACCATAGCACATTTGGAAAGGAAAGCCCCAGCTGACCCACCTGTCCCACTTCAGCTGGCCTGGTACCGGGCACCAGCACATCTGGGGCCCAACCCAGGACCTTCTCATCCATTGGCCCTGCACCACCTTCAGGTGGAGCCCCCTCAGGGGATGGGG
This sequence comes from Protopterus annectens, assembly GCF_019279795.1. Lineage (NCBI taxonomy): Eukaryota > Metazoa > Chordata > Ceratodontiformes > Protopteridae > Protopterus > Protopterus annectens. The sequence continues at coordinate 943,129,969 of NC_056735.1, forward strand.
CCCATTCCCCCAAGGCAGTGGGTGTGGACAGGAACCTGTCACCCATCGCCAGGTCCGGGTCGTGGTGCGCAGCAAGCTCCCCACGGAGGTTGGAGATCTGCTACGCCAGCTTGAGGGCCATGTGTTGCAACTAGAGGGTTAGCCTGGCTCTGCAACTCAGCTCCCAGCACAGCCACCTTTGGGGCTGTGAAGGTGCAGTGGTGACTGTCCATGGGTGAGGACCTCAGTCCCACTGTTTCAACAAGGTGGCTCATGGGCTTCTGATTTCTCAACACCCCTCCCCATCAAGGTGTCTGCCCCCCACATGTGTCATATACTGCCCCTGTATGCATCTTGTTTGTCTTGTCTGTTAACCTACCCAACCTACCTCCCCAAATATCCCTACTATCCTTCACCAACATCCCACTCTCACATGAAAAAAAGGGCAATCTATTCCCCAAAAAAGAAATCTCACCCCATACATAGCTGTCCATTTCACACACATGTCCACTTGATACATGTAATCTGGTCTAATTGGCATCACAACATATTATTGTTGACCTCACCCCTCTCTCAGGGGGTTGAGTGTCCAAATCTACCTCCAAATTCAGTGTATATGCACAGCTGTTGCTGTATAAGAAATGGGCAGCTATAGACCTCCCCTACACCCGTCCAGCAATCCCTAGTTATTTTCCCTACTGTCTTTCCCTCTTTGTGCCCCTTTTTCACCACTTTCCTATCAACCCTTTTTTCTTTTCTTTTAAATAAATTAGCACGGAGGTAAGCAAGAGTAAACACTTTTAAGCAGCAGTAAGCGGGTTTAGGCCTTTTTGTGCAGGGGTAAGCAATGCCTACACAGGTTAAGCATTTGAAAAGCTAACTGAGTCTACGAAACTGTAACCGGAAGTTAGCATTGCTTACATCTGCGCAAACCAGCGCAAACCCACTCACAACTGCTTAAAAGTGCCCTAATCACTCTGTATCCAACAGCCCTTGTTCTGCCCAGCAACAAAATAAACAACCTCTGCAAGGCTCAAACCCAGGACCCTGCACACCATAACCAAAGTGACTTACCACTAAGCCATGTCAGATATACATAACCCTGATGTTTTCACAAACATATCATCCAGCCCAGTCATTCAACAGTACAGAGAATGTATTTCAACATGTAGATGTATGTGTGTGTGTGTGTGTGTGTGTGTGTGTGTGTGTGTGTGTGTGTACATATCTATATATGTATATATATATATATATATATATATATATATATATATATATATATATATATATACATATAACATATATACATACATATGCATGCATCTATAGATATATATGTCTACATCTATATGTATATATATATATATATATATATATATATATATATATATATATATATATACAGCAATTTATATATATATACATATAGATATATATATATATATATATATATATATATATAGGTATATACGGACATCAATCTGTAGATAAAAATGGGAATATAACAAAAACATAAATGTCTACATGCACCGTTAATGGGGTTGAGAGGCGGCCCCAAACAACATACGTCTTACACGAATAGGTATTCCCCTCCCACAGCCAAACACATCTGCCCTGCAATACACTACCAACTGTTGTAGATCCCATAATCAGGACCCGACACGACATGGGCACAAGATGTTAACAGTACTCCATCCCAGCTGTATGATGTCAGGCTGGTATCAGTAACATATCATGCAGTACAGTCTGGCTCCCATAGGGAATGTACAATGTGAAAGCAATCAACAGCCCTAGGATACATATACACAGACACATATGCATATGCAGATATACACACATATATATATATATATATATATATATATATATATATATATATAAATATATATGTGTGTGTATATATATATATATATATATATATATATATATAAATATATATGTGTGTGTGTATATATATATATATATATATATATGTGTGTAACTACAAATACAAACGCAGAGATATGTATAGAAAGATGCATATGTAGAAGGTGCACACAATATGGAACAGCCACTATGCCTACAGTTACCACCTGACCAATTGGACACTGTATGAGTCACCCATGCAAATGACAATCGTTGCCTGCAACATATATCCACAGAGAGGACAAAGGATATAACACCACACTCAGGTTTGCATACATGGGAAAGCTTCATTTGTATACTATTACAGTTGTATATGCTACGTCATATAACTGTTTAGACACTGACATCCATATAAGCAGAGTAATGCAACTATGAAACAGTTATACTAATACAGTAGTCTAGAATGGTTGACATATTTTGCTGTCCAGGCCGAGGCCTTCAAGTAGTACAGTAGTAAAGAAAGACTGGGCCACAGGATACCAAACAATCAACAGTAAGTATTGCAGATGTATAGCTTAGCAGCGTCTATCTACACTCTGTACACAATCCCTAGGGGGTAAAGACCTCAGTTGACACAATGGGATGTAACTGTTACATAACAAGGCATAAGTGATGCTATCACAATCACACTGACAAAAAGAACAGTCTGTATTGCAGGAGGCAGTAGGCCTGCATTTTCCCAAGGTGGATTATATGGTAATGTACATCCAGATACCTTAAGGCAGCTTACCCCTGATACCCCCACATGTTGTAACAGCCTAGGTTAGTTATGGTGCATCCTCCCCAAACTCAAAAATACAGGGCCATATACCTCTGTTACATACACTGGCCTCTGGAGTGCATAAGGGCACATATGTATTGTGTAGGTGAAGCTCACACGTGTATGGCCCAAACCCCACAGTATGTGTGGGGGACACAACAGCAGTGGACTGATGGCAGAAATGGCAGCATGACATACTCACAGCCCACTACAGAACAACCCCAGACAGAATGTCATATGTGCAAAGCCTGGTATGTAGGTGGAGGACAGAGGCTGGAACACAGGCCCATATGTGTAAAACTGTTGTCATACACTAAGCAAGTCACTAGTGTTACAGGATAGTCTGCAACATACCCTTAGTCAGGAATATGAAGTTAAAAACAGAAATGGATGTAGCCATGTACTGATAGCACTCAACACACACACTACCAGTGATACATCTGACACAAGATCTGTGTGGTGGACAGACAAAACATAATAGGCACAGCTCTGGCCATCAAGAGGATAGGCCCACAGTTGAGAGGTATGCAGACAGATTGCATTCCAAGTTAAACTAGTATGTACACACAAACTCTGTAGCACCAGTGCTATACAATGCATACAACTCTACAAATATGTAGCTGGCCTGAGTGTGCAGGTTCTCCTGTAAGAGGCATTGCTACCTGCTGTCTGTAACACTTATGTCCACACACAGGAAGGATGTCCATCAAACAGGAAAGGTAAAGGGATCACGCCCATATGATGTAGGGATTTATTGTAGTTGGTTTCCATGACAGTGGTACTTGGAAGTACCACACAGCATGCTGCATGCAGGTAGCAAGTGGAGGACACTGATTGGTGCAGAGGACATCACCTGATCATGTGCATCATCTAGAAATTTTATGCTGCAATCTATGCAAACAGCTCATTCCATTTACTGGAGAGAGACTGAGAGAGAGAGAGAGAGAGAGAGAGAGAGAGAGAGAGAGTGCACGTATAAGAAAAAAAAAAAAAAGAAATACCAAACACTCTAGAAGAGTCTGCTGTCCCAGAACAAGTATGTGAAGTATATATGTATGTAATTGACCATAGTACTTTGTCCATAATAATGAAATAGATGATGTGGAATGCTTTATATGTGCCTTCAGCTGTTGTTGTAATGATGTTCAACTGAACAATTGCTAAGGACAATAGAGTCCTTCCCTGTGGGTAGTGGGCTATACCCCTCAACCGTGCAGAGAAGCACTGACTGATAAGATGTAAGCCATCATAGTGTGTGTTGTGTAATGGGAAGTATGTATGTTACATGGCCAATAGCTGGTGGTGGAAGTAATGCTATTATGATGGACACGTGGGATCCACAGCCCACCCCTTGCAGGATACTCAGGTTAATCTGTATTGTAGCATGCAAGAATGCCATAGGTGTGTAATAGGGTTACCTGCAACCTGGCCCTACATATCTCCCCCTAATGTCAGGCTGTGTCCATATGTGGCACCTGTCTTGTAGCAATGGAGAACACTGCAGCTGTGCAGGAAGGTGTTGTGAGATTGTGGACCTGATGTCTGAATGTACCCCACATATAGGCATGCATATGTGTACATAAATATATATATATATATATATATATATATATATATATATATATATATATATATATAAAATATATACATATGTATATATATATATATATATATATATATATATATATATATATATATATATATATATACCTACATGTATGTCCACAAATATACAGATACCCATGTGTAGACATATATATGAGCACATACATACAACATCACATATATCTACACATATATAGATATAAACCTATATGCACATGTCTACATATATACAAACACACAAACATATATGTATGTAAACACATGTCCCTTATATTACAAACATAGTGCTGCATGCTATGTGTGAGGAAACAGCTCACATAGCAATACACACAGATATCTACAGCTGTCAGTATGTGCAACATGGACGGCATGGATGGGTATGTCACATGTGAACCCCTTGTTGGGACCACATTGCCTTTGTCTGTGAAGTTTAGAATGGGAATATGGGGAAATATGGCAGGTATAGTTGTGGAGGTGGTCAGGGTTGGTAGATATAGAGGACAGTCTACAAGTGTGGCATGTGACACGTGTTGGGTAAACACCCTGGATGGTGTGTGTGGACTGTGATGTGGAAACCCCATGGGTCCCAATATGGACACAATGGGAACAAGCCTCCCACCCACTGCTACTCACAACAGCAGTCCACATCCTGAAAGTGCCTGGCCTGGAGGCTGAGCGGGAGAAGCATGTTGGCCCTGTGAATGTGTACTGGGTGCCTCAGAGTGATGTAGCACATTCCAAATTTGTCTGTGGAGCCTGTTATGGAACAAACCCTGGACCTGCCTTCATGGGACAGGAACATGTCTGTGTGTGCCCCTGGGGGGGGGGCAACATCCCCTGGATTGGTTCCACCTGACAGTATTGCTGGACCAGTACATGAGGAGGCCCAGGGTGGGACACACATGTGATGTGGCTGGGTAACATGGGCAGATGTGTTTGGAGAGGTGGTTCTCCTGGGCAATAGTGCATATACATGCTATTGTGTCACTGTTATAGAACATATTTTGGTCATAATAGTCTACACAATCCCAAAACATGTTCAACAGCATGCATAGATATCCACAATAATACAGAATGTCAGATGTGCAGCAATCACAAAGCAGCCATACCACAGGCATATATGGAACCATAGTGGCTCTAACAATGGCATGCAGGTGAATAGTCTGTAACAGGCCAGCAATGATAGTGTCCACACAGGGAACATGGCTTCAAACACATAGCACTAAGTGTGGTACCATACAATCTGTCCCACTGGTAGGTAAGCTGTAGCCATTCCTAATGAGTTATGTGTACAGTTTGTTGCCGCTGATATGGTGGGGGGGGGGAGGTGACAGAGATGTGTATTAAGAAATGTGGTAACCTTGCTGTATGAGTTGCTCAGACCTGTTTCCATCTTTATGTCTTTCAGGAAAGATGTCACATGCATGGCTACCATCTTATTCAGCTGCTGAAAATTAAGTAGTGCTAACTTATTTAATCCACCATGATCAGCAGGAGCATACCGCCCTGTGGAATGATCTAGTTCACAGGGTCAATAATGTCGGACTGCACAACCACAGTTAAGAGCAGGTCTGGCACAATTCCTCTGACCTGCTTTGCAATGCCCATCAGCATGCTGCTGCAGTCTGGGGGATCACCTCACCACAAAGGGGGCCATGCCATCCTTCCCCCCGACATGTGTGGAGGAGCTCCTGGCCAGCCTCATGGCATTGCCTGTCCAGACACACACCAACCACCAGACACCTTTGTGGAGGTGGGTGTCACCCACAAACTGGCTGAAGAATGTGCAGGTAAAGCCACAGGGCACATCCGTAGACCACTGTTGCATATACATCCACATCAGTACACGTAGATCATGCATATCTGACATGTCATAGATATTTTTTATTGCTGCATAGTAGTGATAAACTGATGTCCATAAGTGGTAGTATTGTGGAAATGTACTGTTGATGTATTGTAATACTGCACCCACCCTGTAGCACTGCCACAGTTGTGGCCACTGAATATGCATCTCTCAACCTCTTATGTAGGTCCCTCTGGGATACCACCAAGGCTGCAGCCTGTAGCTGGTCAGTATGGTTTATGCAGATGCTTGCCAATACACAGGATATGTAATGGCTAGGGTATATGCCATGCACACATCTAACACTCCTACCCAGAATGCATGCTGTACATGTGCATGTATTGTTGCTGTGAAATGCACAGCATCACAGGGGTGACCATGATGGAGTGTTGGAAGGGTATGTCAGACACCTGCATGATAATTAACATTCTGTCATTGCAGAATGTGTCCACAGGGAGTAACATAATGGTGGGATACATGGCGTACAGTAGGGACATGTTTGGAACAATACCCATATACAGTGCAACACCAGTGTATATACCTGTAGGACAATGGCAACTGCTGCAAAGATACACTATGGCATAAGGCATTACAGTGGTCCACATTATCAACTGGGACTAGGATGTAACATGTGGTGTTCAGTGTATGGGACACTGCAAAGTGACACACATGTGTAGGGCTTACTCATGCATCTGCAAAAAGGTTGAAGAGGGGGAGGGATGTCAGCATGACACACCAGTGCACTGCAGCAGGGATGCTAAGGATGCTAAGAATGGCTGTATCTGCACATAGTCAGGTTCAGGACCTGTGGCACCAGTAATCCTGCCCCCACAGCAATAGTGACAACAGTGTAAGAACACCAAGGCATGTGTACATGAGTAGATGTTTCAATCATGCAGAATAGGGGGACATGTGTAGGGCAGACTGAACATACACTGACAAATGTATATGGCCCATGCTGCTATCACCCTGCCAGGAGTAGTGACTGCTGTAGTATACACAACAAGAGGTGTGACAAACCATGATAAGGGTGTGCACACATATGCCCACATGGTGTGTATGCATCGTGGTAAGCATCCACACACCTAAAATATTCCGTAGACACTGCATGTGAAAGTACAGGACATATATCACATATCGGGCTCATGTGCTGCTAAGATATGCTGTGATGTGGTCCCATGGCAGATCAAGGATGGGTGCATCATATCAATAAAGGTGTGTACACCCCCATAGCCATGGTATGCTCTGATGGTTGTCAGTGTAAGAGTATTGGATTGGTAATACATGGTCCTCTGATGTTGAGATCTGTGCATCAGACATCAGGCATTCACAAATGACAGTTGTACACATATCATACTAGGTATGTGTTGCTGGAAAACATAGGGGCTGTGAGCATTAAAGCTGACATAACTGACACAGTAGTATACATTCAGAAATGTGTTGTACACCTGTGAGATGTGGTGCACGGTACATGGCAGGGTGCTGAACAGGTGCATAGAAATACTATGTTCATGGGTGCAATGGTATCCAGGGGAAGGGGCTTCACCTAGTGACACAGCACATGCATCACACACATGTATACTGTTGCCAGCATGGATTGACTATAGCTGCACTGCATGCTATCAGGTACAATATGTTATGCATGCTGACAGAGGGGTAATAGGAGGACTGTGTGTACTATCATTGTGCAACATCAGCTGTGTGTGTGTTTGTGTGTGTGTGTGTGCGTGTGTGCGTGTGTGCGTGTGTGTGTGTGTGTGTGTGTGTGTGTGTGTGTGTGTGTGTGTGTGTGTGTGTCCTGGTGGGTAGTTAGTTTGTCTGTAGGGTCACTCAGGTGAAGTGGAGGGAGGTGATGCATGTAGGATGATTGTGTGTATGTGTGTGCGTTTGTGTGGCTAGCCATGTATGCACATGTGTGATTGTGGGGTGTTCATACAGCAGTACCTCCCCTGGGATCATGCAGTACATGTACATGGACTGCCACATTAAACACCAGGAATACTTGTCATGTGTGTAATCACTGGACAGCTGATAGTATAATATGGTCTGCAGCATGGAACAGGCACCGAGAGGGAAGGTAGACACCGGGTACACCCTTAATATGGCATTCAGCAGAGAAGTCACCTACAACCCACGTATGCAGCACTACAGACGCATTGGGGAAGTACTATTCAACAACAGGGAGTGTATCCAAATATTACAGTTGTCACATGATAGGCTGAATGAGCAGCATATCTGGCATGTACTGAGCATTACATACACATGACAAACCAGTGCGTGATATTATGGATGGAACATAGTAGCCAACACATATAGGGACCATGCTCATGATGTCCGGACATACAGAGGGTGCATACTGAATGACAACAGTGAGGCCATGTAAAACCATTACACACAGGTCAGGCAAGTAATGTAATAACAGGTCTTGTGTTGTGACCGCTTGTGTAGGCATTTAGAGGGCTGATATGTTAATGAGTGGTATCAATGTGTGTATGGTAACAAGTGTGATGCAGGATAGGGTACCACATGGACATATATGTGGGACTGTCTGTAAAGCCATGGATAGGTAGGTATTATGCAGGTGTGTGTGTGTGTGTGTGTGTGTGTGTGCGCATGTCTGCATGTGTGCACGTGTGTGTGTGTGTGTTTGTGTGTGTGTGTGTGTGTATGTGTGTGTGTGTGTATACTGTTAGGCAATGCTGTACAAGTTTTACAGTGCGTTTATTGTTTTACCCCACAGGTGGCGAGGTGGGTCAGGGTCCCTCCTGCATGCAATCTGATGTTGGTGTCCATACAGACGCTGAAGATGATAGTACTGTTGAGGCACAGGTGGGGTTGTCAGGGGCCGACACTGTGCTAACATTTGACATCCCCCTTTTAGCCACCCCAACCTTGAACACAGTTTCAGTGCCTATACATACCCCATCACTAGTAGCCATATTGGAGGGACAGATGGCTTTTGGTAGCAGTGCAAAGGAAAGTGTGGTAATCATGCCTACTGTGTCTGGTAACAGCAGGCATGGCTGGATGTCTGGTGGGGCACCACATAGGTGGATGTCCAAGGATGCTTGTTGTAGGGCCACTAGGCATCATGCTCCCGGCAGAGGCGATATAGCTGGTACCAGCAGGCTCATGTTTCATGCTGTCATGGTGGCGCAGGCAGGTATGGAATGTTATGCCAGACAGGGCCTGAGGCTGCAGAGGGCTGCTCTCACATCTGCAAGTGACAACACCTACAGTGGAGTAGCATGTAACATCAGATAGAACAGGACCAAGAACAATGACATCTACCACAGTCTGTACACAGGCCAAGGTACATATTCACAATACACACACTGTTGACAATCACCATAAGTACACAGACCTCAGTACTGTACACACATGCATAGAATGCCCAGGTTATGTCCTCAAATATAACCCCTACTATACATAACACGTACAGCAGTCTGATATCTCACTGGCTTGTTAGCAGATATGATGTCAATAAATATGGTGTACTGAACATATGCAGCTCTTACTGCATGACATATGTACAAAGATTGACAGAGTTGGGGTTGGAGGCACAAACACAGGGCCAATATTGACTTGTTGCTTTGAGAACCTCATACATTTACTGTTGTAACAGGGTTTGTTGCAACATATGTCCTATGAGTGATATGACGTTAGTAACTCTCACTGCTGTCACCATCTACTGACTGTAATCCTCACACTACTTTCTGCAGTTCACAGATAGGTGTTCTTTGGGTAGCACAAGGCACCACACACTGCCCAGTCTGCAGATGACCCTACAGATGGGGATTCCTCATAAACATAGCACTTACATGACAGGTATTAACACATATAGGACAGCCATATCCACACACACCCTGTTAAACCAACATTACTACAAATGCAGTATAGCAGCACTTACAGTCTGTAGTCAAGTCAGGCACATCCCCATCCTGTGTGTTGGTCTGTTTCCACAGTGTATGTTGTTAGAGGTAAATCCCCAATCCATCTGTGATGCTGTTTGCCAAACAACAGATCTAGTTCCAGCTCACAGTGAATGAAAAGGCCCAACACCAACATGATGTTTCTAGATACTGGAGTGTGTTTCCATGCAATTGGCTATTTGAATGTTGCCACAGCTGTTCCATATGCAATCAGCTAGAGGAGGGCTGCAATTTGTGCAGAGGCCATCAGCTGATGATGAGCATCACTTACAATGCACATGCTGCTGCCTAAGCAAAGCACGTGTAAGTTCCCACATCCACCAGAGAGGGAGTGAGAGAGGCAGACAGAGGTAAAGATAAGTCAGGGAGGAGTGGGAGAGTAAAACTTAAGCATGTTTGTGTCACACACCTACCAGTACAGGGTATCAAACCCCTGACTGGCTATGTATTTCTATCACATGTCTATGCAGTTATTGGATGCCCCACCTAGGTTGCATGTTGAGGAGCCCTTCAAATGTATATGTGATGGTGAGTGACATCTGCAACAGTGATATATTAGCTATACGGTAGGTGTAGTATACACATGCCTGTCCACATGAACAGGTGTCAGCGTCAACACAGCCACACTATCACTGGTACCCACACACATTGACACACTTGGTATGGCCAGGAATACAATTCATAACTAGTTAGATTGCCAGAACACAGTACTGTGCAGGTATCACATGCACCACAGGGTTTATACAGAGGTTATATGGGCAAAGGGTATGTGGAGGTGTCTGGCATCAGACAGCATGCTTCAGTATGCCAATGGGGGTTGTAGTGAGTATGAATGTGGTCATAGGCATCATACAGCACACACACAGACACAGAGTGCCAGTACTGACATGCATGGGTGCATTGCCTTATGGGTGTGTAGTGGTCGATTGTGCCAGATGGGTATACAAGGCTAGGTTATGGGTATACCTTGGTATCAGGCCACATGACAATGGTCTGCAGTGTAGCTCAGGGGCGTAGTGCTTGGATTTGCCCACACAGGTGGGTATTATATTCACCATCCAGTCACCTGGGTAACTATTGTGTGTGGTCATTCCTGTTCATTGCTTGCCATGTATGTGTTCCTTAGTCCATGACATGGACAGCATCTGGGATGTGCACAACTCCCACATGCATGTACAGTGACATGTGGAACTGTACATGGGGTGTCTGGACCATGTTGTGTACACAGATTGTTTTCATCAGATGTGCCAGTCCTGGCCTCATGTGGCAGGAACTGTTAATGGACAGTAGGTTGACACTGCACCTACATTGATAGCATGATACAGGTATTCCCTGGTGTCAGTGGCATATGTCCATACAGGGCATGTGTTTCAGGCATGGTATGTCATTTATGGGACACATTTGATGGGACCACAGATATTGCAGGTGTCCAGTGGGGAACATTGGGAAAGTACGCTGTCTGCATGTACGTGCCTATTGGACTGATTACAGGGTGCCATGCCCTCTGTAGCCCACTGAAATCACACTCTGGTTACTATCAGTGGGGCAATATGCAGGGTACTACCAACATACCAGTTGTTGTCTCGGCAAGTGTGTGTGTATGAGACATGGGTTGAGAGTGTTCTCTGGGTAATACAATGGTTGCTAACTTTGTTTGCTTGGCATTGATGTCACATGTAGGGGTATGGATTTACACCCCAGCCTCTTGGCTATTTCACATCTGTTATCCCTGAATGGTGGACATTGTGACATATACTAGGGCCATGATATAAGAAATTTCCAAAACCCACTTTGCAATGAGTCCAGGTGTTATACACTCACAGCCACCTCCACACAGGATATGAATGACAAACACAGATGCAAACACACACACCTGCCATCTCTGGGATTAGAACTCCTACCTAACTAGTTTATTACACTACAGCTCTACGCAGTTATAGGATGCGCCAAGGAGATTACAGGAATATTCCTTACCCAAAGGTGTATTTCACAGTGAATTACATCAGCAGGATTACCAAAGTAGGGCATTTGAATTGTAGTGAATGTGACTAGCAAAAGCATTGCTCCCTACACAGACATAGAAACACACACACAAACATCTACACCTGCCATGTGTGGGAATAGAACCCCTGCCAGAGTTCTATATCATACTACAGCATTACACTGTTATAGGACACAGACATAGAAACACACACACCTGCCTTCACCCAACCTAATCCAAGGGGGGGTTGATCTTCTTCACAAGCTCTACAACTTTCATAGTTATCTTCTGATGAACCTATCTAAGCTCTCAACAATTTCTATAGCTTCTCTCTAAGCTCTCACCTCCTACAGCTACCCTCACACAGCCCAACCTTGTAAATATTGTAAATAGCATTCTACTGTTGATGTGTGTATGTAGAGCGTATTTACATTTTCTTAAAAGGTTTGTATGTAAACTGTTTCCACACCTAACCCATATCTGTTTTCCTCAAATGAAACTGTGTGATCCCTACCTTCAAGCCTAGTGAATTTGTTAACTATGCATGATATTGGATGCATTTATGAGTAACTATTTTACATAAGATCTTTAATATTAACTATCATTTGTATCTAAATTGTATAATGCATTGTGGCGCTTTTCTCCCCAGGCCTCCACTAATAATGGGTCAATTCGGCCCAGTAGGCTTCCCGGGTAATCAAATTGCAAATAAATAAAATAAATAAATAAAAATAAACAAACATCCACATGTGTGGGAATAGAACCCCTACCAGAGTTCTAGATCACACTACAGCATTATGCTGTTATAGGATGCAGCACAGTGATTACCGAAGTACTCCTTCCCCAATGGTGTATTTCACCTTGAATGATATCAGCAGGCTTGCTTATGTAAGACATTTGATTTGTAGTGAGCGTGAGTAGCCTAAAAAGCATTGCTCTCTACACGGACAGACACACACACACACACACACACACACACACACACACACACACACACACACACACACACACACACACACACATACACAGTTGCCATGTCTGGGATTAGAACTCCTACCTAACTAGTTTATCACACTAAAGCAGTACGCAATTATGGGATGTGCCATGGAGATTACTCTGCTACAGCTTTCCAAAAGGTGTATTTCAGAGTGATTGACATCAGCAGCCTTGTCAAAGTAGGGCATTTGAATTTTAGTGAGTGTGACTAGTCCAAAAAGCATTGCTGTCTACATAGACAGAGACACACACACACACACACACACACACACACACACACACACACACACACACACACACACACACACACACACACACACACACACACACACACACACACACACACACACACACACACACACACACACACACTGTTGCCATGTCTGGGATTAGAACCCCTACCTAACTAGTTTATCACACTACAGCAGTATGCAGTTATAGGACACACCATGGAGATTACTGGGATCCATCTTTTCAAAAGGTGTATTTCACAGTAAATTACATCAGCAGCCTTGCCAAAGTAGGGCATTTGAATTGTAGTGGGAGTGAGTGACTTGCCGAAAAAGCATTGTTCTCTATGCAGGGACACACACACAAACACACACAGTTGCCCTGTCTGGGATTAAAACTCCTACCTAACTAGTTTATCACACTACAGCAGTATGCAGTTATAGTATGCATGATGGAGATTACTGGGCTACAGCTTTCCAAAAGGTGTATTTCACAGTGAATGACATCAGCCGCCTTGCCAAAGTAGGGCATTTGAATTGTAGTGAGTGTGACTAGCCTAAAAAGCATTGCTCTCTACACAGACACACACACACACACACACACACACACACACACACACACACACACACACACACACACACACACACACACACACAGAGCTACTATGTCTGGGATTAGAACTCCTACATAACTAGTTTATCACACTACAGCAGTATGCAATTATAGGCCACGCCACAGAGATTATTGTTTTACAACTTTCCCAAAGGTGTATTTCCAAGTGGATGACCTCAGCAGTCTTGTCATAGTAGGGCTATGGGGAGGACAGTGTGTGTGCATGGGCCATAGCCCATTCATCTAGAGGTTAATACACCACATGTGGGCACACGCAGGGTTATATTCCATAGGTACGTGTATATAGCTGCTATATCACTACTTCCTTGTACAGTCATGTTGCACAGCTAGCACTTGCACAACATAGTCTGTAATGCTGACAGATACTGATGGCTAATCTCTACAGTGAGTCACATTTAGACCTCATGTGGTTGTAGCCATTTGTCTGTGTGCTGGGTGGGACAGGCCTCATAATGAATGGCTCCTTATCACAGTCACTCTCTTCCACACATCTATGTATGTCTACTTTTGGTTTATTATAGTGCGTTGTCCTTGGATATATGTCTGTATTCCTATCCACTGTGTGTGAAAGGTATGACTGGTGCATAATGAGGAGTGCCTGCACTAACATCTGCAACTGCCAGATATGTATGGTCCACAACTGTTTGCAGACATGGGTTACATTTGTTTAATTGTGTGAGCATGCCCAGTATAAACTTTTAGTGTGATGTTGTCTGACATTGCCTTCATTTCTCTAAGTATGTGAACATGCCCAGTATGCCCTTCTGTATTGAATGTGTGGATCGATTCCAGGTAGTTTGTACTCCAGTGCACACATTTGTGTTGTACACCAACAGGTAACAAACTGTTTCTGCAGGGTATCCATAAATCATTTGGCAATATGGAGACAAAGTGTGCAGGGGATAGTGTGTACTGTAGGTGATTGTGTCTGTGCTGCTTCAGCCACATGGTACTGCTGTTAGCAGAGATATTCAGACATGTGTACTGTTATACACTATGATGTTTTCTGTCCTCATGCATTGTCAGGTGGACATTCCATGTTCACAGTGATGTCATAGGGGACAAGGCTGACTGCAGGTGTGTGTGGTATTGTGGGCAGATGCCTACATATTCATGGTAAGTTATGCCATTCTGGTGGGGGAGCTGCAGACACTTGCTGCTGGGTCTGTGTATCCAGTTCAGCACCTTGGTACAGTGCTGACAGAGGATCCCATACCTGTACATCCATCAACATGACAGAATGGCTTATATTGCTGTGGCAATACCTCACAGCTGTACAGATTCACACAAGTTACCTAGAGGCATAGGCCATGAGTCAGGACATTACGCCTATTGTGGTGTATGGGCAGGTATGTAGCCACCCATTTATGTATTTGCAGCCAGGGATAGTGTTTGCACACAGCTTTGTGTCGGACATTGCACATTCCATGCTGCCCATGCACCCACCCACCCTTCCTCTGGTTATTCTATCCTCTTCCATACATTATGCATACATTCACTGATACTTTGCCTAAGGTTATCAGTCCATCGCAGCTGTGTGTTGGTGTTGGTCCACAGTTCATGCAGTGGGACATGGTGGACATGTTACTGTGGTTTGTCCACATGGCCTTGCATATGGCTTATGTGGAGTGTGTTATGTTGTTATTTGGGTGTCCATGACACAACATGCATTGGCAGTATGTGTGAGACACAGGCCCTTGGCAGAGGCCTGTGGGCCATTAAGTGTTGATACGGGACAGATGTGGCAGGCCGTTGCATACTGTCAATCCTACAGTCTCAGACTGCCATACAGTATATTCCCCTAGGGTGACAGGGTAGGTGTGCTAGGTGTTCATGCCAATACCTTCTATCAGTCTTGTTCAGGTGGTGTGGATGCTGGCAGGGTGCTACCTACGGCTAATGACACACCTGCATGGGACATCTGCACTGCATGCTGCATTCATTCACTATTGCCATATACAGGTGGGGTCATATTGTACCCATTCCCCACAGCAGGGATACAACCAGAGAGGTACCTGTGGATAGTGTTTGTGTGAGCTGGGTGCATGTGTGCTAGGGACACTACTTGCATCTGACACACAGATATGCATTGGGCATTCCAGTTATGCTGGCATGTGCAGGTACATCAGCTGTTTCCCAGTACATCAGTCCTACCTCCTTTGTGATCTGAAAGTGTTTGGGCAGAAAACACCGGTATCCCCTACTACAGGATCAGATAATGTGATGCATACCTGTATGTACAATTCCAAGGGTGTCTCCATTTCACAGTGACACAATATATACTGTATGTCTGGGATACTCCCCCCTGTGTACTGCTTGTATATCTAGCCCAACAGCCATGCCATGTCAATCTTTCAGATGGTGACACATTTTACCACCATACATTTACAATGGCTTACTGCTAGCATGTGTTATACTGGTGGGTATTGTCTTTGGCACTGCAGTTGTGAGGACTTGTCCCTGTCATCAGCAGTAGTGGGCAATGGCCACCAGGTTTTACCTCAACATGCAGACATACTGACCACTCTCACACAATATGAAACACACACCAACATAACACACACATACCTGCATATTGTGCAGATGCTACAACCTATCCTGCTACCTTGGCCACCTCTGTGCATCCGTGCTCTACTGGTATTGTACCTACACATACATGTTACTACATTTCTACATAGGGTTGTGGGGGGGCACACATGACTGTTACGACATGTGTACATTAGATTTGGGGGGGGCACACCAGACTGTTACTACATTTCTGAATATGTTTGGGGGGCACACCTGACTGTTACTACATTTCTAAGTAGGGTTGGAGGAGGGGGCACAGCTGTCTGTTTCTACATTTCTACACAGTGGTTGGGAGGGGGCACAACTGACTGTTACTACATTTCTATGCTGGAGTGGGGAAAGGGGCACACCTGACTGTCTTTACATGTCTACATAGGAGTGGGGGCGGCACACCTTACTGTTACTACATTTCTACATAGGATTGTGGGGGGACACACCTGACTGTTTCTACATTTCTACACAGGATTGGGGGGGCACACATGACTATTTCTACATTTCATCACAGGATTGGCGGGCACACCTGACTGTTTCTACATTTCTACACAGGATTGGTGGGGCACCTGACTGTTACTACATTTCTACACAGGATTGGGGCGGCACACCTGACTGTTAGTACATTTCTACACAGAATTGGGGGGGGACACACCTGACACCTGTACACATTTGCTATGACTGTACTGGTATGTTAGGTGCTCCATTTCATTCTGTATTCTAACCTATCATGCTGACTAGAGGCATATCACTGTATTACAGGTCTTAGCTTTGATTGACCTACGTATTCGTTTCTGACTTCCTAACCTTCAGAACTAATATCCCACTGCCTGACCTGCTGTAGTCTGTCTGTGTATGCCTGGGGGTGGAGGTTACCCATGGGCATCATTCAGGGGCCATAGCACAGCCTTTGTTTGTGTTTGTCTACACCTGTCTGCTGAGACTGTTGTTGGGTATGTGAACCTCCATGACTGGCATGTGTGAGTCATATAGACACCAATGTGGCCCAGCACATTTCCTGTAGTGGGTTTTGTCACCCTGTGTAGTACTGGCTACTATGGTGACACCAGTATTTGTTACAGATCTTATGGTGCCACTATAGGTGTCTACTATCTGCTGGCATACCATTCAGCCACCCGATTCCCTTGCATGCTCACATCCATACCATAAATACAGGTAACAACACACTCTACTCCATTTGGCAACTGATAGGTTGAGTGACTTACCTCATGGGTGTCTCAGTATTGAGGGTGGTGCTGCAGGACTGCCTATGTCGGATGCATATAGCAAACTCCCTACACATGGTTGAGCACAAGTAGTGTCATGTTTGGTATCCCTTTTACTGTATATGTGAGTCAGAGAGAGGTGTCATTCCCTGGGTTCCTCCTGTGTCAATGTATGTGCTATGCATTTCCTCTTTGCCAAGGCCAGGGCATACTGGGCATGCCTCCTTCTGCCTACTGGAGCAGGCTCAGGTTGTTCCTCCTCTGAGTCACTCTTTGCCTGTGCAGGCCTTGGCAATGGTTGGGGGCTGTGTGGCCCTGCCCCATGCTGTTCCTGCTGCAGCTTTTTCCACAGGACCATATTGTGTAGCATGGCACATACGATGACAATATAAGTACATGTAGCTGGTGAGTACTGCAAGGCTCCACGGATATGTCCAGGCACCGGAAACATGATTTGAGCATCCCAAACACATGCTCTATTATAATTTTGGTCTGTGCATGTTTCTCATTATGGAGTTCTTGTTCGGGTGTTTGTGCATTTCTGATGGGTGTCATCAGCCATGGCTCCAGTGTGTAACCAGCATCCCCCACTAGGTGACCATAAGGGATGTCCCCATTGGCAAATCTCTGGTACAGCTGCGTCAGATGTCAGATGTGGGAATCATGATAGCTTCCAGGCAGCCAGCACACACATTCATTATTATGCCCTGGGCATCGCACAGAACCTGGCAGTTGATGGAGGGGAAGCCCTTGTGGCTGATATAGACCCTACCCCGCTCACTGGGTGGTGCTTTGATGCATATGTGCATGCACTCTATAGCACCCACTACCTCAGGGTATTCTGTTATTTGGTAGAACAGTTGCATATTGCTGGCCAATGCCTCACAGGTGTTGGGATAATATACATGCTCACCGGCATGGGCTGACATGGCATCCAGGAACTGGTGGAGTATTCTGGATGCTGATGCCTGTGAGATCCCCATCATATCCCCAGTTGGCCTTTGGAAGGTACCTGTAGCTAGTATTCTTAGGCCTACACATACCTTTGTAGCCACTGGGATGGGTTCCCCTCTGTTAGTTCTGTGTGTCAGACGTGGCCAGCACAGCTCAACAATTTGCTGTAAGAGGTCCCTGTCCACCCTATAGCGCTCCACTATCTCCAGCCCATGTAGCCCCTAGTAGGTTATCCTGGGTCTGTACACTCTTCTCAGTCTCCTCACTGTGGGTTGGTCAACAGCATTCACATCCTCACCACCCTCAGCCTCTTCCACATGTTGTATGATAGCTATTGCAGCCCCTATCATTTTGTTGTTTTGTTTGTTAAAACTTCCCCACTTGTATACGCTGGTGGTGTAGAGTATGGGAAAAACAGAGGGAAATAGTTTATAGTAGTGTTCTGGGCTGGTCTGCTGCCTGTGTAATTGGCTGATTCTGATACATTTCACCTGTCAGCTATGTTAGTTCTCTTAGATTACCTTCCTACTGCTGTTTTCCTTTCCCATTGCCTTCCTGTTTAAGCCCGGGGGTGCGCTGCGCAAACACAGTGCTCAAATGTGCACAGAGTTGGTATTTCCTAGTTTACTTTTTTTTTTTCTTTAAAACCCGGTGTGCGGTATGCACACCTGCTTAGGCCATGTAAGGAGTACTAGGCAACCTCAGATGCACCCCCTTACTTAGCTGTGCTATGCTTGGAGTAAACCCAAGCCACAGGGCTCCAATCCGCTTACAAAATTCCTGACACACACCCCTATGATGTCAGCTAACTCCCAGGCTTGCACCAAGCTATTCCTGCTCTTACACTGTTGGGAGCGGACTAGCATGCAGGGGAAATCTGAGATTCACTATTATTTCCCTCATTTGCATAGGATTGCCTGCTAATGCATAGTTACATGTCCCACACTGAGCCTTCCCCCTTAGCAACCACTACTCATTGGCCATGTTGTCTTCTGCCTGCCATTGAATATAATGGCAGAATAGTGATTTTAGTTAGAATGCTTATTTTAGGTTTATTTTCTTATTTCCCCCGATCCTGTTTGCACGCCACTGCCTTACGCTTAAACAGCCGAGATCGGCTAAAAAAAAATAAAAGTTGATTTTTTTTAATCCAAGATTTTTCCATGACAATGGCCTTATAGTTGGCCATTAGCATGCTTTATACATGATATACACCTTTTATTTGGAGCTGTCCTGGGAAACTGTGGTGGTGGTGCTGCAGAAGCGTTGTCACCTCATAGCAAGATGTTGTCCCGTTCGATTCTCAGCTAGAGCGTCTTCTGTGTGGAGGCATACGTGAATGGGCATACCTTAGTTGAAGGTTGTGCTTTAGGGCTGGTAACCCGGTACGTAAAAATCCACTACCAATCATTAGCAGACCGGAGTTCCACTGTGGCAATCCCTAACTGGGAAAAGCCGAAAGACACAAACAATTTGGAGCTGTCATGGCTCCGTTTTGTAATTTGCAGAAATGTACTCAGTTACTGGTAGAGTACATTTCTACAGATTACATTAGTCCTGCATGGCCGGTTTCCAGCTTCCTGGATCGCAAATTCACCTCATTAGCATGGATTTCTCCTGAAAATGGGTTAATTTGCATACAGACGCTGAGTCTGTGTAGGGCTAGTGCAGGAGTGCTCATGCACACCCCTACAGGTTATTCCTGGATCGCACAACAGACATATTGCCTACTGGAGCTCCTGCACTAATCCTGCATGCCGTGGAAGGCTTGCAGAATCTGGGGGATAGTTAAGTCAGTTTTACACCACTGAATAGGATATCTTGGTTTCAATGAGTTTGCATTCTGAATGGCTCTTACTACAGTTGAATATAAATATATAACCATTCAGAATATAAATTAATTTAACACACAACTAATGGATCAAAGGAACTATTCCTGTATGTCCCCAGGACAAATGCCACTGTAATCTTCAGCTTGCTATTTCATTAAACTATTTTTCTTCACATATAATCCTGTGTCCCACAACCAGTCTTCAACAATACCTGTATAGTTTTACTTGCTTCTCCCAGCCATACACATAATTTTGTGGTACTGCTCACCCCAACCCCTATACTTCTAACGTAAACTTTATGATAGCTATGTAAAATTGTCTCTGAAATTGCTTAATACCCGACCTCTTAACTACACTATTAACATTTTCTGCCCAATTTAGTCACTTCCCTCATTTTCATTTATTTGATTTTATAATTACTAATCATAAGCTCTATTATCTATTTGATAATACCATTAGTAAACCAATTCAAATGCTCAATGTTCAACATCTATTAATGCATCAATATCTTTTTATACTGTAATAGCATCCTTTATTTCATATGAATGTAATCTAATTAGCAAATGTATGTGCAATTGTTAATGTATATTACTTATATCTGTTTATGAAAATTACTGAATGTCTGCTAAAAGTGTTTGCAACAATTTAGAGCTTCTCTCCACAGGCCTCTGCTGTACAAGATTTTTAAAGGATTCTTTACTAAACCCATTTGGATGAAAACTCTAAGCCAAACCAAAAATAAAATAACAATAAAAAATTGGATTATTTTTGTGACAGACACTATATATGGTGTAGGTTTGAACTACCTGTTCTATCTGCATGCATATTTACTAACATGCTCTTTCCTAACCCTTGACTGTCCTCAGAGAGTACAAATTTGTGTTCTCAACTGATTGGAAACTTCCAGGTTCTCAACTATGAAGAGTGAAGAACAACTTTTGTATGCAGTGAATCCCCTCCTTAGGTGAAAGATAAAAGTGAATTTCTTTCCTAATGATATCTTTATGCTTTTGCCACCCCCTCATAGCAACCGTTCTTATAACAGTTACATTTTTAGATCTTTCTCAGATGAACTCTAAAATGTTTAAGCTTCTTTTCAAGCATGCTGAATTGTGGTCTAAGACATTTTATTTCCAATTCATCTACAAGCAGATCATCTTTCAGCTTATGAAAGCAGCAGTGACTCAATACATCTGCTACATATAGCCAAATGTTTGTCTTGTAATTTAATGCTATTCCCTACTCCTGCACAAGTAACAGCATTGATTGCAAGCTTAGTGGTGTCTTATGCAACAACTTTTTGAGAGTAGTCTCTAATGGCTTATAAACATTCTCATCTTTAAATTGTTTCCCATAAATATAGTGGTAAAATATCTTGGAGCTGTGCACTACTTTGAGCATTTCCTTTTTAATATAAATGAACATAGATTTGGTTGGCAGATAGTAAAAACTTTTCAAACATACATGAATGTTTTCTCTTTGACATAGCACCATTCCACTAGCATTTTGATTTGTTCAACTTGCAGTGGAATTATTAGGAGCATACTCTGTGGTAACTAAGGATATGAGCAATTCACTTTTATTTTCTCTTCTTCCATTAGAATACCAAGTTGTATCCTTTTCCAATGAGTTACTTAATGGCTTACTTATTTCAGGCTATGTATTAAACTTCAAAAGATGCTTGTTTTATTGCATCATGTCTGATCTTTACAACAACTGTTTTTCCCATACTCACATTATAGCAGCCTACTTACTTGCAGTAAACACTTAATAATAATTTTGAGTGTTATAGGCTAAACACACAGACAAGATCTCTGAATATCTATTATCTGAGTGAGTGTGTGCAAACTCAGAGTCAGTACATTATGTGATGGGGGTGAAGGTAAAACCGCAATGTTGGGGAGTGTACAAGGCCCCCTGCAAAAGTACCTTTTTGAAGTTGCTGCTGATCCCAAGAAGAAGCAGCTGCATGTAGTAGTCTACTAACTGAAGTGTGTCACTTTTCTTCAATATCTAGTGCTACATTTTAGAGGTTAAAGCATACATATTTGGAGCATTATAAGGCTGGTTTTAGATTTATTTTTGTTCAGCCTGAGGTTATATTTGCTCTCTATTTCTCAAATGGATCCATATCTTATTATAACCTTCATTCATGCATCAAACCAATAGGTTATCAATCTCACTCCAAGTAATGATATTAGCATTTAGATAGATTGAGAAAGAGGGAAACAGTTTGGTCAAAAGTGCAGGCAATGGTCTTAATAAAAAGAATGGGGAAGACAAAAAAAAAAGTCCATCAACTGTCTATGCAACAACTGTCTGAAAACCTTTTGTAGCTGATGAAATGCCAAATGGATATCTTAGAAATAAGTTTCTACACACAGCTTGGAACCCTTCTTGTCTATCTTAATTTTTCAAAATGCTTGTTTATTATCAGTGTATAGAAATACCTTGCACTATGCCAGTAAAAACTTCTGAATAAGGAGTAATAATGTTTCATCTTTGTAAATATATTTAGGTGTTCCATATATATCATGATATGCACTGTGTCAGGTTAAACAATAGTAGCAATACCATTCTACTAGTCAGTGAATTGATTTTGTTTCTTCATCACACCTGTACCTTCAATCATGAGTAAAGTTATTCAATTTTTATTTCTCCATGTTAGAGGAACTTTCCATGCATGGTTAGTAAGCAGCCAAGATCAGGGAAGAAATCTCAATATCTGTAAAAAATACATGCAGATCATGAGTTATTTACACCAAACTAAGCATCTGCCAAGTTGCATGATTCAGTAAAGAGTCTTACCTCTTATTAATATATTCTTAAATAAGCAAATTCTGACCCAATTGACACATCCAGGGGTGTGAATAAATAAAGAACTTGCTCATAAATATTTTAGCATATTTCCTTGGAACCTTAGAATTTTACACGTCTGATCATGGGTCTATTTTGCATTATCAAATTTACACTTTACTAAAATTTAAACCAATGAGATGAGTACTTTGAAACTGGACATAACTGAACCTTTACTTTGCCAAAGTTTACATCAACAAAACACTTGCTGCTACAATGAAACAAAAAATATATACATTTTCTAACATTTATGCAGGGGGGGCTGCACCACCCACACCCCCTACAAATTATATATACCACGTCCGAGATCGCACTACAGAGAGGAAAAGGGAACGTACGGTGATGTCCAGTTTTTAAGTACTCATCTCGTCAGTTTAAATTTTGGTAAAGTGTAAATTTGATAATGTAAAGGAGACCCCTGATCACATATCATGCCACTCTCTGCTCTGAAGCCTTGTTTAAATACCATACTCTGATTATTTATCTTTAGCTTCACTGCCCAGATCTCTGACTGATGTGCTTGCTTCAAATTCTCAGTTTCAGGTACTCATGTACTCTACACTCTTTTCAGATTTGTGTCCACAGGTAAATTATCTTTGCAGCTATGTATGTCAGATTGATTTTGACATGCTGGTGGCAGGAAATACTTTTAGTCGGCCTGAAAATGGAAAGTAATCTGCAGCTATTAAGTTCAGGATGATAGTCACAAATGCCAAGGCTAAATATAGCCTTTAAAAATATAGAGTTTGCTTTGTGACATCTATTCAAAATTATTTTCATGCAACTTTCTTATTTGTGTTTATTATGAATAAATAACTTAAGATATGTTTCTTCATCTGGATATATTGAATCAAATTCCTTGCTGGTAAAAACATCATCTCTCTAAATACTCTTTTCTATGTAAAAAATGAAAAAAAAAAACACTCGCAGGGGTAAAGTGTCTCAAAATGGCAAGCAACAATGCAAAATGTCTAATAAATTCCAAATGAGAACACTCCATGGCAAATAAAAGCAACCGTTTAATGAAATCTCAAGTAAAACATCAGTATATGAAATAAAACAGCAAACGGACAATACCTGTTGAAACAGTTAGTGCTTTCACATTTATATCAAATGCTTCTTCGAACTGTGCAAAACAATACTTTACTATGAAAGTGATGAAACACAAAACATTGAAAATCAAAATCCTGAGACCATAATAATGAAAGATCAAAACTTTGAAGAGCATGATATTGAACTCTTGGACCCCCCCCCCCTTGCAAGGCCCATTATAGAGAGATTCAATATCTAACGTATATATATATATATATATATATATATATATATATATATATATATATATAATCTCTACATTATAATATTAATCAGGAGATTAATAAGGAGAAGATTAGGGTGGAGATGGCACAGCACTCACCTGCTGGATGGCAACATTGTATTAGGCGAGCATTACGCCTTTTGTCAGGGTGAGGTGATCAAAAAAGAACATATTTGTTTCTTTCTCAGGAAATCTCAGCACCGATAAGCCATCCATCAAAATTAATCTAAGTGATTTCTATACTCAGTCCTAGCCATCTACAGGTTCTTGTCTGTTGAGGAATGTAAGTTTACTGACAGATACTTTGCTTGTAAGCTAGCATCCATCAGGTCTAGTGCTGGCCAAGATATGCATTCAGGGGCATGTCATAGACAAGCTCAATGTATGGCATCTTCATGGTTTGAGTTTGTTATGTCAGATTAGGACATCTCAGTCTCCAGAATGCACTTGACCACCTTTGAACATGATTCTTGTCTGACAAAGCTTGCATCATCTTACTATGATACCTTGGGTCCAATGCCAGATTACTACCTTGTCCCTTGACATTGAAGTTTTTATCTCCATTTTAAAGGAGCCATGGATTACTCCTATTTCTAAAAAGACAGATTTGGATGATGGTAATCTAGATAACCTACCCTAAATCTTTCTTTTTCTGGTAAGCTGCTTCAGAAAGTTATCTTTGCACAGATAGACTCCATTTTGAGTATAATGAAGTCTATTATCCATTCCAGTCTAGTTTTTAATCTACGTATAGTACTGAGGCAGCTTTAATTCTATATGCAAGAGTTCATCATTGCTATTCCATCTTAGTCCTTTTATTTCTTTTTGCTGCATTTCAGACAGTGGGCTATACTATTTTGCTCAACCATTTGACCAATTGCTGTGGTATCCTGTTCAAAACTGATTTGCCTCCTGTCTCACTAGTCAAACTGTTTCTTACTCTTCCCCTTAATGTGCTTGGTATGATACAATTGTTTTCTAGGCTTGTTGATATTTGTAATATACCTGCTCTCACTAGAAGTTATAAAAAGGAGAAGCTTGAATTTTTAGACTTATGCTGATGACACTGAGCTTTACATCTTCTCTTAGATTCTGTGATGGTCTTAAATTATCATTTCTCAGATATGGAAATCACCCATAAATAGGTGGCTGAAAATTGGCTAAATCTCAATATCTACAAGATGATGGATATTCATGCAATCCCATAACAATTCCTTTGCTCTGGTTTTGACATCTAACAACCTCTACAATGGTGATAATCTTGAATTTGTGTTCATGGTATGTGTTCTAGATGTGATAATTGATGATCAGTTTACCCTTAATGATTAGGTGTTGTCTAACATCAAATCATTCTGTTACCATCTGAGGAATATCACCCTGGTTAAACATTGTATTCCTCCAGATAAATTACCTGTGCATGTGCATGTTCTGGTCTCCACAGCTGACAAAATAGGGCAAGGTCCAGGGAGCAGAAACAGGACCTGATTGGCTCATGCATTTTAGAAGCCCCAGGTACCCAATCATGGCATTTTTTTTATTTGCCCCTCAGATGAGGAGGGGCATTTGGTTGCTGCATTTTGGGTGGACCAGCCATCAGATCACGGACCTTTTTTTTTGCTCTTCAGCTGGGGAGAGAGTGGAAAGGGAAATGTATCTGACTACCTGTCACCAGTATAACGAATGGACATTTTTTGTCTCTTAGGAGGTATGATGCCACTATGGTCATTAACCCAGACACTAAAAATGCCAGCTACACCTCTGGGATGGGGAGATTCTTGTGTCTGACTTAGTAGGAGATGAAGCAGAACCTTCTTCATACTGAGGCACACAGAATGAAGAAAATTCCAGTCCCTCTGCCAACAAAATTGTTGGTTGAGCTTCACAAAGGTCCATTTGGAGGATGAAATGTTGAGCCATTTTACGAAGCTTGTACACAGGGTAGCAGTGAAACAATTCCCCACTCAGCCTCATCCCTACTTTGAACTTCAAATGACCTGGTATATAGTGTAGCAACTCACAACTATATTTTCGGGTAGCATTCAGGCATGAATCACACTAAAGCAAGAGTTCTAGAAAGATTTTATTTGTCAGATGTCCTAAAAAACATGGGAAACTATTGTAACAGTTATTCCAAGTGCCAAACGAACAGCTCCTAACATGGTCTTCAGGAAACCTTTGATTCCAATGCCTGTAATTGAAGTTCCTTTTGAGAGAATTGCTTTGGATGTTGTGGGGTCAGAAGACAGGTCCAGCAATGGATACCAATATATTTTTGTAGTGATGGACTATTCTACCTGATTTTCTGAGACTATTCTCCTTAGGAAAGTTTACTCTGAAGCCATAGGAAAAGGAGCTGTAAATGAGGAATGTTTTATCTTGGTTATGTAATTGTGAGGGGGTTAACAAACTCCAAAATTAAAAATAAAATACACCAGTTCTCCAAATAAAAAGGCAAATAAGAAATTTTGGTGGGGTGTTCTTGCAAAGTACTATAGTAAAGTTATCTCCTGGTTTACTTCTAAAATGTGTCCTCTTACAAATCTAACCAATAGAAAACTTCCTGAATAAGTCAACTGGACATTGAAAACTGAGGAAGCTTTCCAGAAACTTGAACAAGACTTATGCTCCACCCCAGTTTTGATGCCACCAAACTTCTCTAAACTGTTCACAGTCTATATTGATGTTTCACAGGTAGGGCTGGAAGTAATCTTAGCTCAGAAAATAGGAAACAAAGGGTATTCTTCCTGCTACCTAAGCAGCAAATTAAACAAGGCAGAGACCTGATAAGTTATTACATAGACAAAATGCCTATCTATTAAGTGGGCTTTAGGATTACTATGTTAGCTTTTGAGAAGGGATGCATCCTTGTTTCAGATCACGCCCCATTGTAAAGGTTGCATCAGGAGAGAGAAGTTAAAATTAAAACACTGCTCATGAGCCCAGGCCCTGCAGCCATTCAATTTCTACACCCACCACCATCCTGATGTTCATCCACATAATGCAGATATTCTACTGAAGGCCTTCTAGCCTTCCAGATAAATCTGGGAAGGGTCATCTGTCACACAGCACAGTGATTCCTCCAATACAAAGCCTGTGAGATACATAAAACAGGCATGTAATAGAGATTTTGGAATGAGTTAGTGCTATAAGAGAAGTAGCTCTGATGTGAGAACTAGAGCTATTCCATAGAAGAACTGTAGTTAGAAGGAAAATACAATTGGTCCCACTAACCAACATTACTTCAGGGAAAGGTAGCTGACTGCAAGTGTTCACTTGCACCTATTTATGGCCAAGTGAGGAACAACATGTGAGAAGGGGCTGAGAAGTTTGTGGGAAGCTATTGGAGTGAGAATCTAGAGGAGTCTGGAGAATACCAGTCTAACGAAATATGTACTAAGGCCAGAGCAGACGGATTTAAGGCAGTCTATCTGGACTAACTATAAGTTCCAATGAAAGTCTTGATGACAGAGGCTGTGTTTCACTTTACACAAGCCTGTTGGTAAACCCTTTATGTTTCCATACATGCATTTAGAATTTGTCAATAATAGAACTGATTGGTTTCCGACTAAAAGGAATGTTACAGTTAGCATGACTGAAGACTTAGCTTTTCATTTTTACAGACTGAATTGTGGTTGGAACTTGCAACCATTTGCTTTATTTTATGTTTCCAGGTGAAGTCAGCATAGTTATATACAAGGATAATAAAACTACTTGCATGCAATAACTTGTGGATTGTCTGCTGCATAATATATCACATCAGTTTATGGCAGAGCTAATGAGGAGTCCATTTATTCTGTCTGTCTGTCTATCTGCTTACCTATCTAACATTTTCTAACTGGGCTTTGTTACAGATCCACAGCATATGGTATAGAGCACAAAATAGATAAATTAGTGAAACAATCACTCTGCAAATACAAAAATAAATGTATTCGTAATACAAGGTCAGTCTGAACATGTTGTTGTTGTTGTATCTTTCGGCTTTTCCCGGTTAGGGGTTGCCACAGCGGAACTCCAGTCCGCTAATGATTGGCAGTAGATTTTTACATACCAAGTTGCCAGCCCTGATGCACAACCTTCAACGAAGGTACGCCTATTCACGCACATCTCCACACAGAAGACGCTTTCGCTGAGAATCGAACAGGTCAGTCTGAACATGTATATTTTTTATATATCAGCTAATATATAAAATGTCTAAACAGTAGTAGAATTTGCTTATTTATTTACATATTTATTTAGTCATATTTAACTCATGAAGCTTCAGTTATTTTGTCTGATGAATTAGGGGGTTGTGGGGAGATAACAGTTGAATGCCATTTAAAGAAATTTCTACCTGTGAAGCTGCACATACTGAATTCATTGGCTTATGTGCAATGTATTTTGATTTAAATGTGGAAAACATAATGGCCAGCAATGTGGAGACAGTGGTCAAGGCTGGTTTGAGAAATGAATAAATAGAGGAAGATAAAGTTGAGATGCAGAGTGGTTAGTCAGATGTGGCATATATCATCAACATTACAATTAAAGATGAAAGAAATTATACTTAAATTAATGGAGGATTTGTGAGAATAAGGAAATAATGTTTGCAGATACTCCCATAGTCTAGTGAGAAAGTAACTAAAGAAGATGAGTTACAGTTAGGGTACATTCATCTTTCTGATCAGTTAAAGGAAACTAAAAACATGTGACAGAAATCAGATGTGTAGTACAATCAATGAACTATGTTAAGAGACTAAGTCCCAGTTAGAGCTCTGTACAGCCATGATCCTGTAGCACAGATGGATAACTATCTCATACATTGCTAGCTCATTGATTGTAAACTGGTCAATCAAAGTTAAGTATTCAATAAAAATGGATCATGGTCTTTGATTAAATGACCAGCCTGAAACCATGATTGTATAAGTTCATTTGGGAAAAGCTATGCACCCACATAAATCAAAGGGTTATCCATTCTGCATACTTGTATCAAACAACATTTCCTATCCTTAGTAACAATCACATTTCATATGCAGTAATTCCAGCTTTAAATTCAAAAAAACTGAATTTATTCCTGGAAAGTTATGAAAGATCACTGGAAAAAAGTATTTTTGTTCTGGGGAAGTATACATCTAACAAGATAAACTATATAAATATATAATAAAAGTGCTAGTTTGCACTTGCAACCTAGCAGCTTGCATTTTCAAGCATATTCAAGGATATTCAACAAATGTTTAGTATGAAAAATATACAGCCTTGTTCTGAAGAAAAACACCAGTTATTATGCATGAGTTGATGTAATGAAATGGGGTTGTAGCCTGTCAGGATTTTTTTCTATACAGTTAGCAAATCATGATCTGTGTCAGGAAATCCAGCTATACTGACTGATTGCTAAGTGTTGTGAGTCATTCTGAGTTCATAAGTATTTCTGAAGTACAGTTTCCCAAACTTTATACTGTTTCATTTTGATTTTCTATATGCAGTTAAGTGCAACTGTCAGAATAATCTTTAATTTGTTTTAACTGTCAGTGGTGGAGATGTGACATGCAACCATTAGTAGTGAATTTAGTCTAATAAACCAAGTAATTTTCATATTGTA
Organism: Protopterus annectens; assembly: GCF_019279795.1. NCBI lineage: Eukaryota > Metazoa > Chordata > Ceratodontiformes > Protopteridae > Protopterus > Protopterus annectens. Next base: position 943,160,148 of record NC_056735.1, read on the forward strand.
TTGCAATAGAAATATACAAGGCTTAAAAAGTCTGAGCCTTCGTCTTATAATAGTAAAATAATTGGTGTGTTCTCCAGTTTCAGTTTTTCATGGTCAGATTAGTTCCAATATAAATAATATTGTGGATATGAAGAAGTACAAGATCCAGGAAAATATAAGCTACACATTGCAGGAAACAGTACACAAATAATATTCTAGTCTTCATCCTGTCCTCTTAACTGTTACATGATTTATAGTCCTCTGTGATTATCTAAACTAATACTTTTACCATATATGCCCATTACTACAACAATAGGAATCCTATAAAATAATATGTAGATTTTTTAAGAAGATTATTTACTGCTTTTTTCAGTCTTCACATGAGTGGTAAGCCATTTTGAAAGAGAAGTCATGCATATTGACATCAGAGAAGAAGTGCAACAAAGAATTTGGCTTTTGTCAGGTTTCTGCCAGTACATGAAGTGGCATTCATAGCTGTGTTTATAATAAAATTGACTGAAATCTGGAATTATTACAAGTCCCTGTTAACCATTTTAAGCATACTTATGATATCCACTGCTGTTAGTTTTAAGTGATTAGCTTCTGAATACAGCTTACTATGAGAAAAAAAACAGTACATAGCACAGTTAATTATGTGGAAGGTGAATTAATCATAGAGATTCCAATATATGATTAATAACTTCAGAAAAAAAATATCCAGATCTAAAAATTGGCATCTCTTAGGTTTGCAAAATGAGCATAAACTACTTTATATATGTAGTTTGGGTATGGCAGCAAAAGAGCTAATGCAGGGCTCTCGGCCACATCACCCACAATGTTCTGATGTCAACTACACTAGAAATCATGAAGGGCAGCACCGCTACAGGGTCAGAGTTGTGTCAGTCAATAGGCCACTATGATGAAATATGAGACACTAGAATAACAATGACTAATAATGAATGTGCAAGTATGCCTTGACAGGAAATGAGGGGTGAGATAGTTTGGAGGTCAGCTATTCCTGTTGTATCTACAGTAAAGCATATTATTTGTATGGTGGCCATGTAAGACCTTGGGAAGATGTTACCTCTTCATGAAAAGTAGGGGGCTAGAAGAGAATTGCTGATGGGACCATGTGACTAATTGATGAATTATTAATGAGTTGAACTTCAGAGTTCATCGGAACAAACATAACAATTCAGCATTCCTTCTGGGCCAACTAAGACTATATGGTTCCTCTTCCATTTATGATTTGGAGATATCTGACAGGTGTCTGATGTCTAAATATAGGAAACTGGTAAAGTTTAAAGGATGCTTTCACCCACTGAATTTGTATAGTTTCATATGGTTCACAAGTTTTTGCCTCAGATTTTCAGTTAGGAATTTTTATGATTTTAATTTAGTAGCTTTGGCACTAATTTTTCCCATATCCTTTCAAAATGTGTAATGTTCACAGAAAATGCAATCTGATCATAAAAACTGTACAATATCACATTCAAGAATATTTTTTCTATATAGCATGTGGTTAAAATAGGGAAATGTGATAAAGTCATGGCAAAAAAAAGAATGAGACATTTAACAGTAAGCATACTGTTTTCAATACTTTGGATGCAGTTTAAATGCAATTATCCTACAATGCAATATCATTACCACTAACAAATAATTTTGTAATTACTTTATGATAAAAGTGATTGCATTAAAGAATGCATAATGTTCATTTGGGCTGCAAAGCAAATGCATTATGATTTAACTGAGTAAGTTAGGAGATAGAATAGATGATAACAGTTTGACAAAATAATTTATTGAGACATGGGGCCTGTGATGATTGGGGAGAGCTGGGTGAAGGCTGCCAGCCTAGTCAAATATAATTTGATATATCATTCTGGCATTTGTAAATACATATAAAATGCAGGCATGTTTTCTTGAGTGTAAATGAATATTGTAAACTGTGGAACTGCAAAATATGTGACAATATTGCACTCTACTGGCCCAGTGAATCATGTTGTGACCCTTTCATGTTAGAATTCGGCTTCAGTGAGTCTGGATGAAGGTTTTATGCCCATTGTTTTAAGGTTAAAGTTTATGACCAGAATTTACATGTGGAAGGTGCTTTATTGCTCTGGTTTCTGCTAGAGTGTATATGTGAAATGACTTGTATTGTTGTAAGTTTCTGAGCAGGTGTTAGATTTCTAAATAATGCAGTTTGTGGCCTGAGAACTCAGACCAGGTGTTAAGATGATGCAATATGAATACTGGGAAAACCTAAGTCTCAAAAATGATGTAATTTGGGAGGGCCTTAGAGACATGTTTGTTAGTAATACTTAAATACTATTTCCTCACAAGAGACTGGGAGCAGTTTGATCTTGGATATCTAACTCAGCACTCTGCCTAAGCTCACATGTAAGTTTCTAACACTGTGATTTATCTTAGGAATAGGTAAACTTAGAAGAAAGTTAGACTAAGTATTTTTCTTTGAAATTAGACCTGTACTACTGTATTATTTTAAGTTTCTGTGTGCTCTCTGAACTCATAGATATCTCTATGGTGTAGAAATTTTGTCTTGTGGTTTAATTATTTATTATTAAATATTTTCAAAACATTCTACCTGTGGCTGATTTATTTAGAGATAAAGTATGCTTTAGAGTACCTTATATATTTATAAAGTTTATTGTAATAAGCCACTCCACTAAGCCTTAAGACTGATTAGTCATACTACCATTGGATTATAATATTGCACAGTAATAATTGGGAACCCATTTAAGGGCCTTTTAGTAGCTGATAATTAACCGGGTGATGGAAGGAATTACTACCGTTTGGTCTGGGTAATAGGGGCACAGCTGGAGAACCTGTGCCAGCCTTTTCCCAGGAAAGTCTGTGTGGTTGTATAACCTCTTCTCAAAGTGTGTTTGTGTGTGCGTGTGTGTGTGTGTGTGTGTGTGTGTGTGTGTGTGTGTGTGTGTGTGTGTGTGTGTGTGTGTGTGTCTGTGTGTCTGTGTGTGTGTGTGTGTATGTATCAGCTACCTGGGCAGAGACACGAAGCACTGGTTGGACAGAGAGGATACTGGAGGTTTTAGCTTGCCCAGTTAGGCTGAGACCTGGACCCTATAGCTGTGCCAGTGGGGACTCTTATTGGGGACCTGGTGAGCAAAGGAGCAACCAGCCCCAGACTGACTGTGATCTCTATGGGCACTTAAGGAAAATTGTACTTTACTGTGTATATTAGTTATCCTTTTTTCTTTTCAGAGATGACCTCCCTGGTGTTAGTGGTGAGGATTGAGGCTCCTTCATTGCTGGCCAGGGCACGGCCGTCAAATGTGGTTTGCAGTGGTGGGATCTGCTTCACACACTAATTGGCTTGTAGTGGTGTGGGTAGAGTGAATTTCTGTATGCACAGTGATCTCTAAAAGTGTTTTGTAATCTAAAACAGCCATGCAGTATATACTCAGAGTTTAGATCACAATTGTTTTATTTCTTTTGTTAGCATAGTGTTAGTCAGGGTGAGCAGGCAGCATGTCAGCAGAGGAGTATGGAAAGCTGACAAGGAGCCAGCTGGTGGAGATGTGCCAGGTGAGGGGACTGGTGCATGGAAACCTGACTAAGTCAGAGCTGATTGCAGCCTTAGTTACAGCTGCATCAGAAAACAGCAGCCTGGAGGACAATCAGACTGACAGTGGAGATACAATATCTGCAGAGAATGGACAGCTCAGCCTTTCTGCAGTGGACTTAAAAATCCAGCTGAAGCTGAAGAGACTTGCGTTGGAGGCCAGGCATATGGAACTAGAAGCAGCTGAGAGAATGAGGAGCCTAGAAGCTGAAGAACAGGAGTGGCAGAGAAAGCATGAGAGGGAAATGCTGACTCTTCACCAGAATCATGGAGGTAATGGGGAAGGGAGTAACCGGACCCCAGAAGCACAAAAGGTCAGTAAATTTCTTCCACAGTTTAAAGAGGGTGATAATTTTGATAGCTTGATTCATATGTTTGAGCAGGTATGTAAACAGTATGAAGTTGACCAAAGGCTCTGGATACAGTTCCTGGCCCCCTTACTCCATGGTAAAGCTGTAACTTCTTTTGCAAAAATGCATGACACTGACTGTTTTGATTATAATGTTGTAAAAAGACATGTATTAGAATGGTTTAAGCTAACACCTGAAATGTATAAGAAAAAGTTCTGTGAGGATAGACACAAGGCAGATGAAAATGTATGTGAATATGTTGTTGAACTGAGCACTTATTTTCATACCTGGGTGAGTGGATGTCAGGTCACCACTTTTGAAGGGCTGGCAGAACTTTTGGTAAGGGAACAAGCCCTTAGCACTTTGTCTGAGGACATAAGGATCTGGTTAGCTGATAAACAGTGTGCTACATCAGAGGTGTTGGGGAAGATGGGAGCCCTAGCCCTATACCTAGCAAGCAGGGCAGCCCTGCACAGGATAGGGACGCCCAGTACTGCTAATGGGTCTAAAGGAACCCATGGTGGGCAGCACAGACTGCCCCAACAGAATCCACCAGTAGTAGGGGAAGCCACTAGTCCAGGTACATGTCCAGAACCTAGGGTGAATGTTTTGAATGCAACCAGTGGGGCCATGTGGCATACAGGTGTCCATGGAGGCAAGGTGGGGAACTAAAGGTGAGGGAGCCAGTAAGTGGTAAAGACAAAATGCCAATAGTAACAACAGGTGTATGGAACTTCCATCCTGCATATGTCCTAAGAGGGAAAGATTTGGATGAGGCAGTACCATTTACTTATGCAGTTAAATGCAGTCAGGCTAGGAGACAAGCATGTGAGTCTGGTAGCCTGGTGGAGACCCAGACAGACTGCATACTTGCAACCAGGACTGCTGAAGTGATTACTTCAGGGGGAGAGCTAAGCTGTAGCAGTGAGACTGAATGTGAGCCACAGCTGCTTGTGGGTACTGATGTTCCCTTGGACAGGGTAACTGTAAATGTAGAGGTGAATAGTAGTACACAGGCTGACAGTGAGGCACCCCTGTGAGAGGATGCCAGACTTCCTGTTGAAGGGGAGCTGAGAAGGGTTACAAGGAGAGACTTGAGACAGGCTCAGATCTCAGACCCTACATTGCAAGGCCTGAGGCAGGTAGTTAGGGAGGCACCTGATTCTCAAGGGAAGGGGGAATCTGTATACCACAACAAAGGGTTACTGTACAGAGAGTGGACCCCTGAGGGAGGGCTAGAAGATAAGAGAGTACAGCAGTTGGAAATGCCTAGAATTTACTATCTGGCGCTTCTAGCCATAGCCAATGATATTCCCTTTGCAGGTCATATGGGCATAAAACATACAAAGAGGCATATTATGCAAAACATTTATTGGCCTGGAATTTCCAGAGATGTAACAGGGTACTGCAGGACCTGTGATCAGTGCCAAAAGTTAGGCAGAGGCAGGAGACAAGGTGAGAGCTCATGTGATGCCTTTGCCTGTGATTGAGGAGCCATTTCAAAGGGTAGCTATGGATATGGTGGGTCCTCTGTGTACCCCAAGTCCCACAGGGAAAAAGTATATCCTAGTGATTGTAGATTATGCTACACGATACCCTGAGGCAGTGGCTTTGTCCTCCATTGAGGCCAAGAAGGTGGCAAATGCTTTGCTAGAGATTTTCAGCAGGGTAGGTTTCCCAAAGAAAATACTGTCTGACAGAGGTGCCAATTTTATGTCAGACCTGCTGGCTTGTCTGTGGAAGTCTTGTGGGGTGAAGCACATGAAGACCACCCCCTACCATCCTCAGACTAATGGTCTTGTGAGAGGTTAAACTCTACAATCAAGTCCACGCTACAGGCATTTGCAGATCAGTTTAAGAGGGAGTGGGACAAATATTTGCCCCATCTGTTGTTTGCTTACAGAGAGGTTCCCCAGGAATCCACAGGTTTTTCACCCTTTGAGTTGCTGTATGGGCATAGGGTGAGGGGACCTCTAGATTTAATTCAAGATGAGAGGGAAGGTGAGTGTGAGTCTCACAAGGAGTCTGTTGTGGCATATGTCCTGAACCTCAGGACAAGGCTCAGGGAACTCATGGGCCTGGCCCAGGAGAACCTGGCAGAAGCCCAACAACAGAAAAAGTTGTGGTATGACAGGAATGCTCGAGCTAGAGAGTATGCTGTAGGGCAGCAGGTGATGGTTCTCATTCCTGTCAGACACAACAAGTTGCAAGCAGCTTGGGAGGAACCCTACAAGGTGGTAAGAAAGGTAAGTTATGTTAACTACATGGTGGAAGTGCTAGGCTGATGGCAGAGGAACAAATTGTACTATGTTAACATTATGAAACCTTACCATGATAAGGAGGTCCTTGTGCTGAGCATTTGCAGTGGATTGCAGTAGGAGTCTGAGAGAGATCTGGGGACTGATCTCCTCATTGAGGCTCAGGCTGATTAACTCGGTGGAAGGGGTAGCAATGTCCCAGCAGCTATCTCCAACCCAAGTTTGAGAAATCCAAGCAGTGTTGCAGGAATTTGGGGACATGTTCACTGCGAAACCAGGGTGCACCCACCTGGTGCAGCACCATGTGGATACAGGACCACAACGGCCTAATAGGCAGGCCCCTTATAGGGTTCCTGAGAGAGTCAAACAGACTCTAAAGGAGGAGGTACAGGAGATGTTGGAACCAGGGGTGATTCAAGAGTTCAACAGTCCCTGGGGCTCACCAGTGGTGTTGGTGCCAAAGAAGGATGGCAGCACCACGTTTTGTGTGGATTACAGAAAATTAAATAGTCACACAGAGTCAGATGCTTACCCCATGCCTAGGACAGATGAGGCCCTAGAACAGCTGGATGGGGCTAAGTATCTTACAACCATTGCTCTTACCAAGGGTTACTGGCAGGTGCCCTTGACTCCCAGTGCTAGATTGAAGTCAGCCTTTGTGACTCCTTTTGGCTTGTACGAGTTCACAAAGATGCCCTTTGGGATGAAGAATGCCCCAGTGAGTTTCCAGAGGCTGGTAGATCATATCTTACCAGGAGCAGGGAGGGTTTGCCCTTGCTTACATGGATTATTTTGTTATCTACAGCCATTCCTGGCAAGAGCACCTTCATCATGTCAGGGAGGTGCTGGGCAGACTATAGAGGGCAGGGTTGACCATTAAGCAGAGCAAATGTCAGGTGGGTATGGCAGAGGTCTCTTACCTAGGACATAGAGTGGGGAGTGGTAAGATAAGGCTAGAACCTGCCAAAGTGGAAGCTATTCAGGCATGGCCTGCATCTGTTACAAAAAAGCAGGTGATGGCATTCTTAGGGACAGCAGGGTACTACAGAGAGTTTGTTTACAATTATAGTACCATAGCTGCTGCCCTCACAGTCCTGACAAGGAGGAACAGGCCAGGTAAGGTAGTGTGGACCCCAGCATGTGAGCAGGCATTGCAGAAACATAAGGAAGCTTTGGGAGGACCCCCAGTGTTAGCCAGTCCAGACTATAGCAAATAATTTGTTGTGCAGGCGGATGCTTCAAACCATGGGGTGGGGGCTGTACATAGCTAGATTTCTTCAGAGGGAGAAGAGCACCCAGTGGTGTATCTCAGTTGTAGGTTCTATCCCAGGGAGGAATGCTATGCAGTGGTAGAAAAGGAATGGCTAGCCATAGTGTGGGCACTGCAAAAACTTCAGCCTTATCTGTATGGAAGAAAATTCACGGTGATGACAGATCCCAACCCTCTATCATGGTTAAACAGAGCCAGTCAGCAAAATGCCAAGTTGCTAAGATGGCATCTGTGGTTGCAAGCATATTATATGTCAGTGCGCACTGCAGTGGGAGTAGCAATACCAATGCAGATGGGCTCTTAAGACAGGGAATAGGGTGAGGTACACCCAGATAGACCTGACACTCTCAAGCTATGTTTCTCAAGGGGCACATGAAAAACTTGCTTGAGTTTCTTGGGGGGAAGAGATGTGCCGATTGGAGAGAGATAGGCGAAGGCTGCCAGCCTAGTCAAATAGAATTTGATATCTAATTCTGGCATTTGTAAATAAATGTAAAATACAGGCATGTTTTCTTGAGTGTTAAAGAATATTGTGAAATATGGAACTGCAAAATATGTGACAAAATTGCATTCTACTGGCCCAATGAAGCATGTTGTGACCCTTTCATGTTGGAATTTGCTTCCAGTGCGTCTGGATGAAGGTTTTATGCCCATTGCTTTAAAGCTAAAGTTTATGACCAGTATTTACATGTGTAAGGTTCTTTATTGCTCTGGTTTCTGCTAGAGTGTATATGTGAAATGACTTGTATTGTTGTAAGTTTCTGAGCAGGTGTTAGATTGCTAAATACTGCAGTTTGTGGCCTGAGAACTCAGACCAGGTGTTAAGATGATGCAATATGAATACTGGGAAAACCTAAGTGCCAAAAATAATGTAATTTGGGAGGGCCTTAGAGACGTGTTTGTTAGCAATGTTTAAATACTATTTTCTCACAAGAGACTGGGAAAATTTTGATCTTGGATATCTAACTCAGCACTCTGCCTAAGCTCACATGTAAGTTTCTAGCACTGTGATTTATCTTAGGAATAGGTAAATGTAGAAGAAAGTTAGACTAAGTGTTTTTCTTTGAAATCAGACCTGTACTACTGTATTTTTTTAAGTTTCTGTGTGATCTTTGAACTCTTAGATATCTCTGTGTTGTAATAGTTTTGTCTTGTGTTTTAATTATTTATTATTAAATATTTTTAAAACCTTCTACCTGTGGCTGGTTTATGTAGAGATAACCCATGCTTTAGAGTACCTTATATAGTTATAGAGTTTATTGTAATAAGCCACTCCAATAAGCCTTAAGACTGATTAGTCATACTACCACTGGATTAAAATATTGCACAGTAATAATTGGACACCCTTTTAAGGGCCTTTTAGTAGCTGATAATTAACTGGCTGGTGGCAGGAATTACTACCGTATGGTCTGGGTAATAGGGGCACAGCTGGAGAACCTGTGCCAGCCTTTTCCCAGGAAAGTCTGTGTGGTTGTATAACCTCTTCTCAAAGTGTGTGTGTGTGTGTGTGTGTGTGTGTGTGTGTGTGTGTGTGTGTGTGTGTGTGTGTGTGTGTGTGTGTATGTATCACCTACGTGGGCAGAGACATGGAGCACTGGTTGAACAGATAGGGTACTGGACGTTTAAGCTTGCCCAGTTAGGCTGAGACCTGGACCCTATAGCTGTGCAAGTGGGGAGTCTTATTGGGGACCTGGTGAGCAAAGGAGCAACCAGCCCCAGACTGACTGTGATCTCTATGGGCACTTAAGGAAAATTGTACTTTACTGTGTGTATTAGTTATCCTTTCCTCTTTTCAGAGATGACCTCCCTGGTGTTAGTGGTGAGGATTGAGGCTCCTTCATTGCTGGCCAGGGCACGGCCATCAAATGTGGTTTGCAGTGGTGGGATCTGCTTCACACACTAATTGGCTTGTAGTGGTGTGGGTAGAGTGAATTTCTGTATGCACAGTGATCTCTAAAAGTGTTTTGTAATCTAAAACAGCCATGCAGTATATACTCAGAGTTTAGATCACAATTATTTTATTTCTTTTGTTAGCATAGTGCTAGTCAGGGTGAGCAGGCAGCATGTCAGCAGAGGAGTATGGAAAGCTGACAAGGAGCCAGCTGGTGGAGATGTGCCAGGCGAGGGGAATGGTGCATGGAAACCAGACTAAGGCAGACCTGATTGCAGCCTTGGTTACAGCTGCATCAGAAAACAGCAGCCTGGAGGACAATCAGAATGACAGTGGAGATACAATATCTGCAGAGAATGGACAGCTCAGCCTTTCTGCAGTGGACTTAAAAATCCAGCTGAAGCTGAAGAGACTTGCGTTGGAGGCCAGGCATATGGAACTAGAAGCAGCTGAGAGAATGAGGAGCCTGGAAGCTGAAGAACAGGAATGGCAGAGAAAGCATGAGAGGGAAATGCTGACTCTTCGCCAGAATCATGGATGTAATGGGGAAGGGAGTAACTGGACCCCAGAAGCACAAAAGGTCAGTAAATTTCTTCCACAGTTTAAAGAGGGTGATAATTTTGATAGCTTCATTCATATGTTTGAGCAGGTATGTAAACAGTATGAAGTTGACCAAAGGCTCTGGGTATAGTTCCTGACCCCCTTACTCCATAGTAAAGCTGTAACTTCTTTTGCAAAAATGCATGACACTGACTGTTTTGATTATAATGTAAAAAGACATGTATTAGAATGTTTTAAGCTAACACCTGAAATGTATAAGAAAAAGTTTTGTGAGGATAGACACAAGGCAGATGAAAATGTATGTGAATATGTTGTTGAACTGAACACTTATTTTCATACCTGGGTGAGTGGATGTCAGGTCACCACTTTTGATGGGCTGGCAGAACTTTTGGTAAGGGAACAAGCCCTTAGCACTTTGTCTGAGGACATAAGGATCTGGTTAGCTGATAAACAGTGTGCTACATCAGAGGTGTTGGGGAAGATGGGAGCCCTAGCCCTATACCTAGCAAGCAGGGCAGCCCTGCACAGGAAAGGGACCCCCAGTACTGCTAATGGGTCTAAAGGAACCCATTGTGGGCAGCACAGACTGCCCCAACCGAATCCAGCAGTAGTAGGGGAAGCCAATAGTCCAGGTACATGTCCAGAACCTAGGGTGAATGTTTTGAATGCAACCAGTGGGGCCATGTGGCATACAGGTGTCCATGGAGGTAAGGTGGGGAACTAAAGGTGAGGGAGCCAGTAAGTGGTAAAGACAAAATGCCAATAGTAACAACAGGGGTATGGAACTTCCATCCTGCATATGTCCTAAGAGGGAAGGATTTGGATGAGGCAGTACCATGTACTTATGCAGTTAAATGCAGTCAGGCTAGGAGACAAGCATGTGAGTCTGGTAGTCTGGGGGAGACCCAGACAGACTGCATACTTGCAGCCAGGACTGCTGAGGTGATTACTTCAGGGGGAGAGCTACGCTGTAGCAGTGAGACTGAATGTGAGCCACAGCTGCTTGTGGGTACTGATGTTCCCTTGGACAGGGTAACTGTAAATGTAGAGGTGAATAGTAGTACACAGGCTGACAGTGAGGCACCCCTGTGAGAGGATGCCAGACTTCCTGTGGAAGGGGAGCTGGGAAGGGTTACAAGGAGAGACTTGAGACAGTCTCAGATCTCAGACCCTACATTGCAAGGCCTGAGGCAGGTAGCTAGGGAGGCACCTGATTCTCAAGGGAAGGGGGAATCTGTATACCACAACAAAGGGTTACTGTACAGAGAGTGGACCCCTGAGGGAGGACTAGAAGATAAGAGAGTACAGCAGTTGGTAATGCCTAGAGTTTACTATCTGGCGCTTCTAGCCATAGCCAATGATATTCCCTTTGCAGGTTATATGGGCATAAAACATACAAAGACGCATAATATGCAAAACATTTATTGGCCTGGAATTTCCAGAGATGTAACAGGGTACTGCAGGACCTGTGAGCAGTGCCAAAAGGTAGGCAAAGGCAGGAGACAAGGTGAGGGCTCATGTGATGCCTTTGCCTGTGATTGAGGAGCCATTTCAAAGGGTAGCTATGGATATGGTGGGTCCTCTATGTATCCCAAGTCCCACAGGGAAAAAGTATATCCTAGTGATTGTAGATTATGCTACATGATACCCTGAGGCAGTGGCTTTGTCCTCCATTGAGGCCAAGAAGGTGGCAAATGCTTTGCTAGAGATTTTCAGCAGGGTAGGTTTCCCAAAGAAAATACTGTCTGACAGAGGTGCCAATTTTATGTCAGACCTGCTGGCTTGTCTGTGGAAGTCTTGTGGGGTGAAGCACATGAAGACCACCCCCTACCATCCTCAGACTAATGGTCTTGTGAGAGGTTAAACTCTACAATCAAGTCCATGCTATGGGCATTTGCAGATCAGTTTAAGAGGGAGTGGGACAAATATTTGCCCCATCTGTTGTTTGCTTACAGAGAGGTTCCCCAGGAATCCACAGGTTTTTCACCCTTTGAGTTGCTGTATGGGCATAGGGTGAGGGGACCTCTAGATTTAATTCAAGATGAGAGGGAAGGTGAGTGTGAGTCTCACAAGGAATCTGTTGTGGCATATGTCCTGAACCTCAGGACAAGGCTCAGGGAACTCATGGGCCTGGCCCAGGAGAACCTGGCAGAAGCCCAACAACAGAAAAAGTTGTGGTATGACAGGAATGCTCGAGCTAGAGAGTATGCTGTAGGGCAGCAGGTGATGGTTCTCATTCCTGTCAGACACAACAGGTTGCAAGCAGCTTGGGAGGGACCCTACAAGGTGGTAAGAAAGGTAAGTTATGTTAACTACATGGTGGAAGTGCTAGGCTGATGGCAGAGGCACAAATTGTACTATGTTAACATTATGAAACCTTACCATAATAGGGAGGTCCTTGTGCTGAGCATTTGCAGTGGATTGCAGTAGGAGTCTGAGAGAGATCTGGGGACTGATCTCCTCATTGAGGCTCAGGCTGATAACTCGGTGGAAGGGGTAGCAATGTCCCAGCAGCTATCTCCAACCCAAGTTTGAGAAATCCAAGCAGTGTTGCAGGAATTTGGGGACATGTTCACTGCGAAACCAGGGTGCACCCACCTGGTGCAGCACCAAGTGGATACAGGACCACAACGGCCTAATAGGCAGGCCCCTTATAGGGTTCCTGAGAGAGTCAAACAGACTCTAAAGGAGGAGGTACAGGAGATGTTGGAACTAGGGGTGATTCAAGAGTTCAACAGTCCCTGGGGCTCACCAGTGGTGTTGGTGCCAAAGAAGGATGGCAGCACCACGTTTTGTGTGGATTACAGAAAATTAAATAGTCACACAGAGTCAGATGCTTACCCCATGCCTAGGACAGATGAGACCCTAGAACAGCTGGATGGGGCTAAGTATCTTACAACCATTGATCTTACCAAGGGTTACTGGCAGGTGCCCTTGACTCCCAGTGCTAGATTGAAGTCAGCCTTTGTGACTCCTTTTGGCTTGTACGAGTTCACAAAGATGCCCTTTGGGATGAAGAATGCCCCGGTGAGTTTCCAGAGGCTGGTAGATCATATCTTACCAGGAGCAGGGAGGGTTTGCCCTTGCTTACATGGATTATTTTGTTATCTACAGCCATTCCTGGCAAGAGCACCTTCATCATGTCAGGGAGGTGCTGGGCAGACTATAGAGGGCAGGGTTGACCATTAAGCAGAGCAAATGTCAGGTGGGTATGGCAGAGGTCTCTTACCTAGGACATAGAGTGGGGAGTGGTAAGATAAGGCTAGAACCTGCCAAAGTGGAAGCTATTCAGGCATGGCCTGCACCTGTTACAAAAAAGCAGGTGAGGGCATTCTTAGGGACAACAGGGTACTACAGAGAGTTTGTTCACAATTATAGTACCATAGCTGCTCCCCTCACAGTCCTGACAAGGAGGAGCAGGCCAGGTAAGGTAGTGTGGACCCCAGCATGTGAGCAGTCATTGCAGAAACGTAAGAAAGCTTTGGGAGGACCCCCGGTGTTAGCCAGTCCAGACTATAGCAAATAATTTGTTGTGCAGGTGGATGCTTCAAACTATGGGGTGGGGGCTGTACATAGCCAGATTTCTTCAGAGGGAGAAGAGCACCCAGTGGTGTATCTCAGTTGTAGGTTCCATCCCAGGGAGGAATGCTATGCAGTGGTAGAAAAGGAATGGCTAGCCATAGTGTGGGCACTGCAAAAACTTCAGCCTTATCTGTATGGAAGAAAATTCACTGTGATGACAGATCCCAACCCTCTATCATGGTTAAACAGAGCCAGTCAGCAAAATGCCAAGTTGCTAAGATGGCGTCTGTGGTTGCAAGCATATGATATGTCAGTGTGCACTGCAGTGGGAGTAGCAATACCAATGCAGATGGGCTCTTAAGACAGGGAATAGGGTGAGGTACACCCAGATAGACCTGACACTCTCAAGCAATGTTTCTCAAGGGGCACATGAAAAACTTGCTTGAGTTCCCTGGGGGGAAGAGATGTGCCGATTGGAGAGAGATAGGCGAAGGCTGCCAGCCTAGTCATATAGAATTTGATATCTAATTCTGGCATTTGTAAATAAATGTAAAATACAGGCATGTTTTCTTGAGTGTTAAAGAATATTGTGAAATGTGGAACTGCAAAATATGTGACAAAATTGCATTCTACTGGCTCAATGAAGCATGTTGTGACCCTTTCATGTTAGAATTTGCTTCCAGTGCGTCTGGATGAAGGTTTCATGCCCATTGCTTTAAGGCTAAAGTTTATGACCAGTATTTACATGTGGAAGGTGCTTTATTGCTCTGGTTTCTGCTAGATTGTATATGTGAAATGACTTGTATTGTTGTAAGTTTCTGAGCAGGTGTTAGATTGCTAAATACTGCAGTTTGTGGCCTGAGAACTCAGACCAGGTGTTAAGATGATGCAATATGAATACTGGGAAAACCTAAGTGCCAAAAATAATGTAATTTGGGAGGGCCTTAGAGACATGTTTGTTAGTAATGTTTAAATACTATTTTCTCACAAGAGACTGGGAACATTTTGATCTTGGATATCTAACTCAGCACTCTGCCTAAGCTCACATGTAAGTTTCTAGCACTGTCATTCATCTTAGGAATAGGTAAATGTAGAAGAAAGTTAGACTAAGTATTTTTTTTTTAAATCAGACCTGTACTACTGTATTTGTTTAAGTTTCTGTGTGATCTTTGAACTCTTAGATATCTCTGTGTTGTAATAGTTTTGTCTTGTGTTTTAATTATTTATTATTATATATTTTTAAAACCTTCTACCTGTGGCTGGTTTATGTAGAGATAACCCATGCTTTAGAGTACCTTATATAGTTATAGAGTTTATTGTAATAAGCCACTCCAATAAGCCTTAAGACTGATTAGTCATACTACCACTGGATTAAAATATTGCACAGTAATAATTGGACACCCTTTTAAGGGCTTTTTAGTAGCTGATAATTAACTGGCTGGTGGCAGGAATTACTACCGTATGGTCTGGGTAATAGGGGCACAGCTGGAGAACCTGTCCCAGCCTTTTCCCTTTTCCCAGGAAAGTCTGTGTGTTTGTATAACCTCTTCTCAAAGTGTGTGTGTGTGTGTGTGTGTGTGTGTGTGTGTGTGTGTGTGTGTGTGTGTGTGTGTGTGTGTGTGTGTGTGTGTGTGTGTGTATGTATCAGCTACATGGGCAGAGACATGGAGCACTGGTTGAACAGATAGGGTACTGGACATTTAAGCTTGCCCAGTTAGGCTGAGACATGGACCCTATAGCTGTGCCAGTGGGGTGTCTTATTGCGGACCTGGTGAGCAAAGGAGCAACCAGCCCCAGACTGACTGTGATCTTTGTGTGCACTTAAGGAAAATTGTACTTTACTATGTGTATTAGTTATTTTTTCCTCTTCTCAGAGATGACCTCCCTGGTGTTAGTGGTGAGGATTGAGCATCCTTGATTGCTGGGCCAGGGCATGGCCGTCACAGGGCTAAAGTGCTAACAAATGGCAAAATTAGAAAGTTATATTCACCAAACTGTATTTAGGTTAGCAGGCCATCATAACTGGTTCTAACATTTCATGTAGTCATCTTATGATACCATCTCATGCGGTGTGTTGACAAACATTTTGAAATCTGAACTAGAAAGTGGCTTTGCAGGTCAACAGTGAAGTTATTTGAAACTCAGCCTTCAAATTAACATGGCTCGTGACACTATTGAAAGTAGATGGCATAATGAATTATCTGGCAATCAGGATAGATTTGATACAACCTTCTGCATAAAATAAACTTATCTTAGGTTCATAGGTTCATAGGTTCATAGGTAGGTACTAGGCTATCAGCCCTGGGGCCTATACAAGCCCAGCCAAAAAGGTACCCTGGCTTTTGCCTCCCAAGAAAATTATTTTCCTGTGACACTGTCAAGCAGAGCCAAAGAGGTGATCCCCAGGCTGAATTTCCTATTTCCCATCCAGTCATCAATATTTTTCTTGAAGAGTGCTAATGAGGAGCTTTGTTTGATATAGATAGGTAGTTTATTCCAGAGTATGGGAAGTCTCTGGGAGAGGAATCTATCCCTCCAGCATGTGCTGTTTATTGTGGTGACAAGGTTTAGGTCCCTAGCACGTGTAGCTTGGAGGGATTGGGATTTCTTTAAGTGGAGCATGTCCAACAGCTCGGGTTTGACATAGCTTTGTATGTTAGGCACAGATCACCTCTGAGTAGGCGATATGCAACGGACAAAAGCTGGAGTTTTTTGAGACGGTCTGCATAGGGCATCTGTTTGAGGCCAGTAATCCTCTTTGTGAGGAATTTCTGCAGCCTTTCCAGTTGCTGTAGATGTCTTGTGAGGTATTTACCAAAAGGGGCTTTGTACTCTATAATGGGTCTAATGAGTGATGAGTAAATGGGAACAAGAACCTCTTTCTTTCTTGATGAGAAACCTTTTATGATGAGGTGTGCCATGTAGAAGGATTTCCTGACTACTGTGGCAATGTGATTATCAAAGGAGAGACTACTGTCCACCTGTGTCCCAAGGTCTCTTATCATACTTTCGGTGTTAAGTATACTACCGCCTATGTTGTAGTTCATGGGTACAGTGTTTTTACTAAAGGGGATAACAATGCACTTTTTGACATTGAGCTTGAGGTCATGGCTTTGACACTAGCCATCTGTCTCAGTGAGGCCCTTTTGTAGGATGTCCAGATCATTAGGAATTTCGATTATGGCTCCTAGTTTGCAGTCATCTGCGAACTTTGTTAGCCAAAGACCTTCTGTGTTAGCCTGTACTTCAGAGAAGTAGATACCAAACTGGAGGGGACCCAGGACTGAACCCTGTGGTACTCCACTTGTCACTGGTCTGAAGTCAGATTTGGAGTCTGCTACTTTCACAGTGTGGGTTCTGTCAGTGAGCCAGTTGGCAACCCATCTTGTGACATAGGGATTTATACCTAGTTTAGTGAGTTTATCTATAATTCCAGAGTGGGGGATGGTGTCGAAAACATTGGCAAGATCTAAATAGGCTGTGTGAACCATCTTACCATTGTCTTTGGTGACTGCTTCAAAGAAGTCTATCAGGTTTAGGAGACATGATCTGCCTTTTACAAACCCAAACTGGGTGGTTCCAGAGTTTGGAGATTAGCAATGTCTTTGTTTATAAGTTCCATGATGATACATTCTATGGCCTTGCAGACCAGGCTTGTCAGGCTAATGGGGCGGTAGTTCCCAGGGTCCATGGTGGCTCCCCCCTTGTGGAGTGGGATAACCGTCGCTGTGCACCATTCAGCAGGCACAAAGCCTGAGGTGAGGCTATGATTGAACATGGTACTTAGGTGGGGTGCCAGTTCATTCAGTAGTTTGTGTAGAATGCAGCCTGGGATGTTGTCTGGTCCCATGGATCCTGTGATCTTGGCTTTGGAGAGTGTGGTTTTTACATTTGCAGCCGTGATTACAGGAACTTTGCATTCTTCCGGTATAGAGAAGGGCTGTTTAGGGGGTGAGAGGGGGGTAAAGTTAGCACTGAACCTATCTGCCAGGATGTTGGCAATATCAGTTGGGTCTGTATATTTAGTGCTATTGTGCTGTAACTCAGAGCAGATCTGAGTGTTGCCATTGAGATTCTTGACATAGCTATAGAATGCTTTGTGGTTGTCTTTAGAATCAGTGGCAATTTTGTTTTCATAACTAGCTTTGGAGGATTTTATCAGGGATTGCAGCTTCTTACTGAGGCTGACCAGGGAGCACCTCCACTTATGGGATTTTACTCTCTTTTGCAACAGTTTCTTCCTTCTGTTGTACAGTTTGTTTATGGCAGGGGACCTCCAGATTGGCTTCCTTTTTTTGGAGGATAGCATCTTGGTTCTGTTTGGGATAGCATGATCCTTGCACTCATCTAAGTGCTTATAAAGTACAATTGTGTATTCAGTAGTCATAACTGTATTGTCCATCTACATGGGTGTCATGAAGTTCACTACGTCTGTCTTAAGAAGCATGAAGTTGACTTTGGAGAAATTTTTTACCATGGTTTCCTTAATGGGGGGTGGGGGCTGGATGTGGATATCTAGGGTAATTAGCTTATGGTTGGATTGGAACAATGAGGCGTTGACTTCAGGTATGGAACACCGGTCTCTCATGTTGGTAATGACTAGATCTAGGATATTGTTGCCCCTGGTGGGGGTGTGGATAAGTTGATCCAGGGCATTGGAGTTTATGAATTCCAGAAAGCGTTGAGTGAAGGAGTTGGTACATGAGTAGTTTTCCCATTATGCACTTTGTAATGTCAACTCTTGCAGCTGCAAAAAGTGAAAAGCTGTTTGTAGACTTTAGAAGTGGTGATCCTGCATGTTCCCTTGTCATAGGACAAAATAGCTGCAGATTTATGATTTCTGCATTGGGAGGGTTAGTTGTGGCAAAATCAAGGAAGGTAAACAATGATAAGCCCGATAGTTCAATTACCATCTTTGTCATTGTAAATATGGATTTACCATTGATAACCTTACTACAACCCAGCACTGACCTGCACTGCACATTTGGACATTGGGGGCAGTATATTTAGATAAAGACCAGTGGAAAAACAAGTATATTGTGCTTTCTTGCTTTAGTAAGTATTTAAATAAAATAATAATTTTCTCCTTTTCGGTATGGAGTATGACAGATTGGTCCCTATGAGTTTGTACATCTGTCAGAATAAATTCTGGGATACCATCAGAGTTGTTACATATAAAAGGACAGACAGGAAGTCCTGCAAAGTGAAGCATTTAATGTTGAAAGTCTAACACAGGTTATGTCACAACATGAAGAAACAATGATTTCCCAAACTAAGGAGAAACAGGTGGAGTATGAAACATCTAAGGAAGAAATATGGGCATGAAAAAGAAAAAAAGAGATATAATATGGTGCAATATTTATGCAAAGGAGAAATCAAAAGTAATCAAGTCAAAGGAATGAAAAAGAACACGGTATGAACATGGGAAAGAGAAAGAAATCGGATATGTTGAAATACTTATGCAAAGGAGAAAGATAAACTAATCAATGCAAAAAAGCAGCACCGAAGATATTTGAAGACAAACACAGGCAAAGGCATCCAGATATGGAACATTTTACAATACAAAAAATACGAAAACAAAGGGGGGAAGTAGAAAAGAGGATTAGTAATGGAGAAGTGAAAGAAATAGAAACTGAAGTTATGGATTGCATGCAAAGAGAAAGATTTAGTGTATAAAGTCCAACTTTGGTAGTGTCACAGCATAATGGAGCAGTGAGTCCCCAAATTAAGGAGAAACAGGCAGAATGGGAAGCATCTGATCAGTTTCCCCTGAAGATACTCTAGATACTTCAGTATGAAACCAGTAACAAAGTTCAGTTGGAGTTGCACATCAAGGGAACGAACAGGAAACAGTGGCAACTCTGATTGAGTAAAGGTTGTGGAGTAATAGGCCAGTGTGTTCTCATATGAAAAAGCAATGGATGACACTGGATGCACCTGAAGAGAATATGTCACAGGAAGATGTTCTGGAACTTTCTGTAGAATGCCCACAGGAAACAGAGAATAAAGAACATGCCCTTAGTTTGGAAGAAAGTGACCTAATAGAAGAGTTGCTTGATTTAATTAAGATGGCTAGACATATTGAGATCAATGAAGTAAGTAGATGACAGAAGGTCAATAAGACCCAAAATGTTAGAAGTCTGATTAAATGAATGAACACAGTAATCAAGACTATTGACAGAAATTCCTGTGATATAACAAAAGTAAATAGGATATATTACTGTGCAGCAAAATGAATAACAGATACAGTCTTATCACAAGAATACTGGGCAATAAGGAAAAGGAAAGGAAGGAATCAAATGCTGTCCATGGAAGTAGTGAATAGAGAAAACTATAAAGCAAGTAAGACAAGTCGTGTCACTAATGGGAGAGTATAGAAGAGTGAACTGATCGACAAAAATATTTAGAAAGATAGACTTGATAAAAGAAATGCACAGTATTAGAACAGAACAGGATCTCTTGTACACTTATGCAAATAATAAACTAAAGATATCGACGCAGAGAGAGAAACTTAGAAGATATGTAGGTAAATATAAAGGAAACGTACAAAATAAGCAATTCATTGAGAATTAGGAAACAAAGCAAAAGGAAAATAAACACCACAAAATTTGAAGAAAAAGACACATTTTGGAGAAATATTTATGAAGACCCCGTTGAACATAAAAAAGATGCTAAACAGAAAGAAGAAGTAAAGAACAAGAAGTTCCAATGTACAATTTAAAAAATGGGATGAAGTAATGGCCAGAGAAAATGAAACAAAATTAAGAAAAGCTTCTAACTGGAAAACACTATACCCAGATGCATTACCTAATTTCAGGCTAAATGTACGTTACATGAAGACTTTGCCCTGAGTAAGAATTACTTATACACATTCAAAAATGGACAGCAACCTAGTTACCGACAGGAAAAATGACACTCCTCCTAAAGAGTGAGCCTACAAGCTACCCTGAAAACTATAGATCAATAACTTGCCTTTCAACAATGTATAAACTATATACTGGAATTGATGCTGAGAGAGTTTATAATCCTTTAAAAGAAAACTCAATCAAGGTACTAGAACAAAAGGGTAACAAAAGAAAGTCATACGGAACAAAGGATCATTTGCTGTTAAATCAAGTCATAATGGAGAATTGTAAAAAGGGGAATAATCTAAGTATGGCATGGATAGAGTACAAAAAAGCATTTGACAGTATCCCACATTCATTGATAAAGGACTGCTTACATATTTATAGGATGCACATTACAATGATTAATTATATTATAGACATCATGAAACAGTGGCAAACCTCTCTGCAGCTAAGCCATGATAAAGGACAATTATTCCAGGGACAAACATTCAAAGGGGGATATTCCAGGGTGACTCTGTCTCTCCTGCTCTTATGTCTTGCCCATAACTTATTCAGTTGCCTACTTAGCAGATTAGGTCATGGTTATAACTTGGCTCCCAGACAACAGCAAAGTGTAAAAACTTTTCACCTTCTTTTTGTGGATAATTTAAAACTGTATAGTTCATCAGATGATCAGGAGGTGAAAGTACATTTGGAAGTGGTCAAAATTTTCTCAGATGATACAAGAATGTCATTTGGTTTTGATAAATGTGCAAAAGCAACATTTAAAGCAGGAAATCTGCAGCACAAAGAAAATATCATTCTGGGAAAGGAATGTGATATAAAGGAAACTGAGCAGGATGGAGTGTATACATATTTGGGAATTGTTGAAGGATTGACAATAAAACATGAACAAGTGTGAATAAAACTCAGGAATATTTTCAATATTTTAGAACACTAAAATTAACACTGAAAACAGCCCTAACATTTAGGAACAAAGTCTAAGCTGTAAACCAATTTGCTCTTTTTGTTCTAACTTACAGTTTTGGGGATATTGACTGACCTCAAAAGGTATTGAATCAACTGGACAGGAAAATAAGAAAAATGCTTTGTGCTTATCAAATGATATTTAAAAATCAATGTATACCAAGATTATATATATATATATATATATATATATATAGATAGCATTGTGAAGGAGGTATGGGCCTCCATAAATAGATCTGCAGGCATAGGACTGCATGCATATCTGCTGACTTCATCAGATCCAAACATGGCGAAAGTTTTGAAACATGAAGAAAACAAATCTAAGATGACTTCCCTGCTTAGTTTAGTAGATGCATATCGGTGTCAAATGGGAATGGAAATCAAGCCAGAAGTAGATAAAAATCAGGAAGCAACTGAATGTGCCAAAAATATAAGGAGAAGGATCAGATGAGAAGGCAAGAAATATGAAAAGGGCATAAATATAGTTGCAAATACAGAATAGTCCTGGAACAACCTCATGTTGATCAGGTTCTGATGCAGGAATAATTAAAAAGAGGTGAATTTAAGCCAAAAGTTGAAAGGTTGATATCAGCGACTCAGGACTGTGGACTACGTACACATTTTTTTACAAAGTCCATTGAACATATGGGAGAAACAGACAAATGCAAGTTCTGTAAAACAGAACTGGAAATAGTCGTACATCTTATTGCTGGGTGTGATACACTAATGACAGAGGGCCTGTATATCGAAAGGCATAATAATATGGCAAGACTGTTACATTGGGAATTGTGCAAACATTGCAATATTGAAGTAGATGAAAAGCATTGGAAACGTGGCCCACAAAACATCATAAAGAAAGATAAAGTTTATATTGAATGCAATCACCCATTACCAACAGTTCAAAATAAAGATGCAAGAAAATCATATATAGTAGTCCATGAAAAGAAGACAAAAGTAGCATTGATCATTGAAATTGCTGTACCCAGTGATTATAGTGTCTAGATGTATAGAGAGACACAAAATCATAAAATATTAAGATTTACAGATTGAAATGAGGGCATTGTGGAAGAAGGATACCTAGACACCTCCAATAGTAGTAGGAGCTATGGGTCTTATAGAAAAGAATTTAGAGTCTTATTTAAATTTGCTGTCGATACATGTAACTCCATATCAATTGCAGGAGGAGTCAATTCTGGGCACATTGCAAGTGCTGAGAAGAGCACTTGTGGCTAACACCAAAGATTGAAACAATAATAATTTCATGCACTTTGATCATACTTTGACTTATGAATGGGGTGCATTCCTCTCATGGTATTAGAAACTCAAAAGACTTGAAGAAATTAAATTGAGATGTGGAAACCTGCACTTAATTTATAGGAGCATGACATTTTCTTAGTTAAATTTAAATATGTTAGCTTGCCTATGATAAATAGGGCAATTATCAATGTTCACACCTGGGAAAATTGATAATGAGGTTGTCATAGCCAGTACCCTTTCTAATCAGCATAAACATCATGTAAATGCTGTTATTCCCACATAGCAAGCAGAGTATATTGGACCAGTGCACTTACATATAGAGGGTTGACAAAAACCTAGTGAACCATAGGTGTGTTAGTTTAATAACAGTGGTAGGGAAAGCAATGGAGAGAATCCTGAGGTGATGACTGGTAGAATTTCTAGAGGACATTAATCTCATGGACAGATTCCTTCATGGTTTCAAAGCCAGAAGGAACCGTTAGTCATATCTGATCATGTTTTATAATTTAGTTTCAGATGAAATCTAATGTGGGGTGCAGATAGACACTGTAGGAACATATCACAACATTGAAAACTACTTCAATGAATGACAATAGAACAAAGATCACTTTTTGAAACATCTTTCAGTGACTGTAGAGTTTCTCCTTTTCTCCACTGTTTT
The DNA here is from genome assembly GCF_019279795.1 of Protopterus annectens. Lineage (NCBI taxonomy): Eukaryota > Metazoa > Chordata > Ceratodontiformes > Protopteridae > Protopterus > Protopterus annectens. Next base: position 943,183,312 of record NC_056735.1, read on the forward strand.
GGGACTTTATAGTAGGCATACATAAATCTGGGTGATATGAGATCTGTATTTCTCACATGGGGGGGGGGTTCTTTGCTTCCAAAAAACATAAATAAAAAAGCCAAGCTCAATTGCTCACTGAAAATGGTTTCAGTACATTGGCTTCAAAGTATCGGCATTTGGGGAATCATTTCTTGAAGTATCAAAGATGATTCTGTTATAAAACTATATACATTTCACCAAGTCCACTGACTGTATCCCACATGGGAGAAAAAGTGGAGGAGCAGAGAAAAGGACAAAGGCTGAAGAAATGAACAGCCACACAGCTGAATGGTGGCACACAGGTGGTTGTGGTGAGAGTGGTAATGTGGAATACTAAAGAGGTCTTCACTTAGTCCAGAACTGTTCAGAGTATTTGTCTCAGGCATAGTTAGTGAAAATGAAAGTAGGATCAACCTCTGTGATGATGACAAAAGATGGCTGCTGCAGTGCAGGATGGATGGAAGAGACTACCAAAGGATCTAGAAAGACTGAACAAGTGGCAAGAAAATCACAGATGAAGCTGAAGCGCAGTGTAGATAAATACAAAGTACTGCATTTGGACCACATCACCTCTTGTGTGAAACATCAAATGGGAAGAGAAGAGTCGACGATGACAACAGAACAAGGAAAACTCTAGGGGTGTCGGTCATGGGTCTATATTAGTTAGCCGAAAGTTCTTTTCAGCAAACACCTTTCCGTCGACCCCTATTCAGTGAAAATCACTTCTGCAATTTGCTGAATTTACCAAGGGCAAGATAACAATTGTCCCCCAACACGATGGAACCCAAAACCACCTAAATCAAACCCACCCAAGTGAGGGGCTTCACCCTCCACAGCGCCCTAACTATATATATCAACTCCAAGATTGCACTACAGTGGGGAAAAGGGCAAAGTTGTGTGGTTGGCCAACTACTTCCTTGACCTTGAGTCGACAGAAAGGTTTTCTCTGAAAAGAACTTCTGGCGATCTAATATAGACCTGTTGGTCACATGTGGATTCCATCACTGTGAGCAAAGTGACAAGACAGTTGCAGCAGCAAATGGAATAATGTTTTGTATGCACTGCTAGATTTCTGAAACAGAAATAATTCTTTTTGTACAGTTACATAGTCAGTTCAGTCAACGCTATTTTTGATTACTGCTGCAGTTCTGGAGATCATATTAGCAAAAGGACATCACAAGATGAAAGTCAGAAATGGTATGGAGTGGAAGGAATATGACCATAGGCTAGAGAAGCCAGAGATCCTTTCACATGAAACTAGATGAGGCAGAGACAGCATTTTACTGATGCACATGATCATAGCAGGGAGGTGGTAAGGGGATGTTCTGAGCAGGAAGAACAGAGAGGGATGTTTGGGGATCACAGTGAGCAGATTGTAGGGCTTAACTATTCCCTGGATCTGTGAAAGTATTTTACTGTCTACTTTTGCCATCAAGATAATGTAAGGTAATGTGGCAGGAAAAAAATGACTTAAGTGATTTTAACAGGACATGACAGACCAATTACCATATCTCACTCTCTTTCTGTAAGGCTAAAACATCTAATATAAATAATGTCAGTCTACTAATTTATTCAGAAGCAGATGACCTTTGGAATAGACCACAAGAAATGATACTGTGCATGAAGACAAGTGGGAAGTAAACAGGTTTTTAAGTGAGCTTAAGCTACTCTGCGAAATGAAATGTGCTGTGATTGTGAGGTCAGGCACTTTGTAAGGCTGTGAGAAATAGACGTAATGCAGAAAGCACTCTGATGTCATGGGCAGAGCATTTAATATGTTTGACCTTTGTAGCAGACATACCTTGCTTTCACTTCCACTTAACAGGACATATGATAAGTGAGTAACTTTAATTACAGACATAAAGTCTTATTGATATATGCTGAAGTGAGAATTTTACCCTCATTATTTACCAATGTCCATAGTGGTCAGTTTTATAGACCAGTATATATGAATAATTCCACATGATGAATGCAGAAATAATCAATTTTTGAAGATGCTTGCACAGATGTTTCCTTCCTTCAAAGTCTTGTTAGGCTAGTCAGATAAATTCAGGCACATCCGGGGAGGTCTGACCATAATCACTTCATATACCTAGGCAGTTTGGCTTCCATCAAGCCTAACCATGCAAAGCTTCTGAGAACCCAGAGAGGATGTACACACTCAAGGTTTTGAATAAAATATGTTTTCAAAGTGTTCATACTCTTAAACATCCACAGTTAAGAACATGCTTCTTCTTTGTCTTTTTGGCTTTTCCAGGTTAGGGGTCACCACAGCAGAACTCCAGTCCGCTAATGATTGGCAGTCGATTGTTATGGTGCCAAGTTGCCAGCCCGATGCCCAACCTTCAGCGAAGGCATGCCCATTCACGTATGTCTTTCGGAGGCCACTCGACCATGGGGAGGACAGGCAGACGCCACACAGAAGGCATTCCAGCCGAGAATCGAACAGAAGAACCTCTTGCTGTGAGGCAACAACGCTAGTGCTCTAGCACATAGAAAAAAAAATCTTAGACCTTGCCAGAGTGAACTGTGAAAAAGAGACAGACTACTAAGTCATTTGTTATTGGCAAATACAGATATTTCGCTCTTATGCATTCTCTTCACGTTTCAGCATTCCTTTCGCTGATATAAAACCTAGTTTCCTTTTACATAATATTTTCCACTGATGTGTACCTTAAGTATTGCCACATTATAATTCTATGTGATACTGCCACATATATATTTGGTACGGCAAGATAGTCATGGCTGCTAAACAAAGCTGAAATATTTTCATTCCCATTTTATGAGTTTTCTTATTACCATATTTACTTTTACATGGCATTCCTCAGCAGAAATTTAATCTGAATCTTGACAGCAGATCTTAATGCAAGTGAGTTTTAATTAATTCTAAGAATTTGAAGTTATTTACAATTAATCATGAGTTTTAAGAGTATATATTTTTTTCTTTTAGTCTGGCCTTTAATCAGCTAATAAATCAATAAATTATAATGATTTCAAGGAAATAAATTAAAACAATGTGTTTTATTTAAGAGTAACCTTTGAGACAAGTCATTGTTGACAGCTAGGGAAAAATAAATTCAGTAATGATTGTTATCGGTTTAGCTTGCTCATACAAAAGTTCCAGTCTGTTAAGTGAAAGCACTATTTTCAAGTTTATGAAAGTAAACCAGCAGATCTATGCAGCAAAAAGTTTAATGTATTGCTTTGGTAGCTTAATGTGCCCACCAGAACAGACTTGGTCCAGTTTTCTTTCTTAAGTTATTAAGTTTTTGCCCTCCTGTTCCATTTGTTTGACTGTGGCATTCAGAAATCAATGTGTTAGTAAGAACAGCCTAAAAGTAACTACACTACTCTGTGAAATCATTGTTATGTTCTATATTACATATATACATTACATATCCTTATGTACAGTAATAGAAAAATAATTTCATTATTCTAGAAGTCTTGTGAAATATGAATTAATTTGGGTAAAATATCAGATGAGTGTGAGGATGCTAGGTATAATGTAAGGCAACATAATAAATGTTTTTTTGTGCCATTTTATATGCTGAGTGGACTTTTCATTTTCATAAAAACTGCTTCTGATTGCTTTTAATGCATTTTAAGTTTAAGATAATCAAAGATACAGAATAAAGGGAACAATTTTACTGCCTCTATAATGTCAATTAATGCGTACATGAATATCCCATTTCTGTACTATTTTGGCACATATCATTTTACACAAAATGACTGAGATAACCAATAGCCTCTCAGTTTCTCATTTGTGTGAATTATTTACTGAGTCACTGGCCTCATTGGCAGTAGATTTTTATAGTGTCAAGTTGCCAGCCCGACGCCCAACCTTTAGCGAAGGCACGCCCATTCATGCATGTCTTTCGGAGGCCACTCAACCATGGGGAGGACATGCAGATTCCACATAGAAGGCAATCCAGCTGAAAATCAAACAGGAGAACCTCTTGCTGTGAGGCAACAATGCTACCGCTGTACCACCGTGGCTTTTAAGCAAAGTACTGCATACTGGCTTTAATTTATAATTATAAATTACAAATTTTAAATTGCAATAAATGGAAATGTACTTAAGCCATTAAAAGTATCTTGCTCATGAATTTATTTTCAACTGCTGTGTATTTTTGTCTGATTGAGTAATGAACCTGGAAAAAATGTCTCAAATGAAACCTCAGATGTTCTTTTTCTAATTATGCTACATTCCTGTCATTCAGCTATGGTTAGCAAACCTGCACTGAGCAAATAAACATATTGTTTTGTTCATTTACTATACAGGGAGTTATAGGCCACCCCACCCCCACCCCATACAAACTATCTGAACTTGTCCCATTTGTGAGTGAATAATCCACTACTTTCAAGTACCTGTAGTATATCAAAATTCCCAAAAACTTATTTTTTTGTGTATGAATTTCTTTATTTATATATTCACTTTAATTCTATGCCTGCCAGTGGTGTAACGAAAGACCTCCTGTATTTTTAAATGTTTTAATCACACAGAGGTCTTGATCTCTGGAGTTGGCTCTCCTGTTTATGACACTTGCAAGTTATCATTCTGACAATGTTCTGTTTCTGGGGCTAAAGGGAGCTGTAATCTCATTTCCCACAAAAGCTTAAATTATTATTGTAATTCTGACAAACTCCAAATTTGGAACTAAGATCATGCTCCTTACTCGTACACAACATTTGGGGATGCAAGGCTATGAACCAAATTCAACTACAGGCATGACTTCTCCATTCAAGTCAATGCAGAAATTGAAGGAATCGTTACGATTCAGACCGCACTAAACATTTAGGTCAGCCTGAAATGGATGCATTCAGTAGTTTGTGAATGGTTTGAAATAGCCAAATATATAGTTGAACCAGACATTCAGCTGAACAGAGCAGTGCATATGCTTTTTTATCTTAGTACCACATAGATAGAGAATAACAGACACAAGTGTTGGACTTTTGTTTGTTTACATTGGGGTTGTGTAGACTAAAATCATGATTTCAACTGCCATATCTACCACAATATTAGGCAATATGTTTTATTATTATTATTATTATTATTAGTTGTGGTAGTAATTGTAGTAGTAGTAGTAGTAGTAGTAGTAGTAGTAGCAGTAGTACAAGTAGTAGTAACAGCAGTAGTAATAGTTGTAGCAGTAGTATGAGAAGAAGTAGTAGCATTAGTACTACTAATAGCAGTATTTCAAGAATAGTAGTACAAGAAGTAGTAGTTGTAGTAGTAATAGTAGCAGTAGTAGTAGTAGTAACTGTAGTACAAGACATAGTAGTAGCAATAGTAGTAGTAGTAGTAGTCATAGTAGTAGTCATAGTAGTAGTAGTAGTAGCAAAGCAGTAGTAGCAGTAAGACAAGAATTAGTAATAGCAGTAGTAGTAGTTGTGGTAGCAATAGTTGTACAAGAAGTATCAGCAGTAGCAGTAGTAATTGTGGTAGTAGTGACTGAAGTAGTAGCAGCAGCAGTAGGATAAATACTAGTATCAGTAGTACTTGTAGTAGCAGTAGTAGTAGTAGAAGCAGCAGCAGCTATAGTAATAGTAGTAGTTGTAGTAGTAACGGCAGCAGTATTAGTAGTAGCAGTAGTAGTAGTTGTATTAGTAGCAGTAGTAGTGGTAATAGCAATAGTTCTAGCAGTAGTTATAGCAGCAGTTGTAGTAGTATTAGTTGTAGTAGTAGCAATAGTCATAGTAGTTGTATCAATAGTAGTAGTGGTAGTAGCATCAGCAGTAATAATGGCAGTAGTAATACTAGTAGTAGTAGTAGCATTACTATTATACCACTGGAGAAACCACCTGAGGCTCTTGTGGTACATGTGAAAAGGCGTTCCTAACATAAAATCCCAAGAAAATAAGTAGAAAATCTGGGTCAGAATTATTGAAAGCCTCTAAATGTATGGACTTCAGTTTGATCAGCAAATGGGCTTGTAACTTGGAATTTTTTTAAATATATTTTTACCTCTAGTACGTAAATGTGTCAATTCAGTAGTAAATATAGCCGTAATTTATGTTTTAAACTAAGTCATTTTCATTTCAATGATCACAACCATTCAAAATACATGGTCTCTCACAGGTTATTTCTATGAGCCAAGTAATATTATTTTTTTCCATTTGGGCAAGCAATGGCATCATACCTATAAGGTCTGGGGTTCTGTTGTGACCTGCACTTAATATCTTTGCAGAGCCTGCATGTTCATCCTTTGTCCATAATACATTTTTTTGTGAATACCCTGCTTTTCTCCTACATTTCAAAGAACATCACAGAACAAATGGTCATTCCATGAACTTGGATGGGATAAACATCTTGCTCTGTAATTAAGGTTTCTGCATTTGATTTCCAGGCCTTAGATTTTATGGTTTGATGCTGATTTTCATTTACTGTATGTTTAGCATTTGATGTTTTTATTGTGGATTTTTTTACTTACTTTGCTCTGGCTGTCTATTGATTATTAGCCTCCTCCTGGCTAATTAGCCCATTCATTCTCCATCAGCTGAGTGACAATTGACTGGTTAGGGGCCATATTTCACTTAGCTATCAGATGTGGTTTGTGACTTTTCTGCTTTTTTCACCCCTTACCTTCTAGCATGTACTCATCGTGCAGGAGCAAAGATGTGCAATTGGATGACTGAGAAAGACATTCCCTCACTTCTGCAAATAGCATTTTCTTTGTTTCTTGTGATCCTGCTTCAATCTCATATGCATGGAAGGTAGTTTTCCCAATTTTCAACAAAGAAGTCACACCTCCCAGTGTACACCCTAGTGCATACTCGCTGCACCCCTGAGAGAGGGAAGTGAGCCACCCTGTTTACTCCTCCCCCTCATGTCTGCCTCCCCCAGTACTTGGGCCACTAATCAAAACTCAGTCACCTAGGTGACAGCCACAGCTCTTCTCTCTGGGCTCAGAACCTTGTTTATATGGATTTTCTAAGGATCATCTGGTGTCCTTCTACCACTCCAAAACATGCATGCTGAACTGGTTGTTTTTAACTATCTATCAATGTATGCATTACTTTTATGAGTGATACTGTGGCTTGTTTAGTAGCTGAATATGACATGAGCTGAAATAGTTCCCTTATCTAGATAAAAAACAAATATTCAGAAGTAAAACTGCCATGTTATGATTTTTGCATTACTTTGAAAAGGCACTTAGCATTTATTAAAAAGATATTTAGCATTTATAAATGCTTATCTCACTGAACCTTATGGCAAACCGTGATGTTATTAACATGTTATGGACATTCTTGTGTAACCTATGATGTTATTAACATGTTATGGACATTCTTTTGTAATCTATTTGCATGCTGCTTTCTATAACAGAATTGTTTATGTCTGCTACTATTTTATCAATAGCAATGCTGACTAAGAAAGGAAGTGATAACAACAAATTCTGTCACATACTGATTTAACAGTAATGATGGTGGGATCAGGAGATAAGAGTCCATGACTCATAAGATGTAAGCTGTCAGTTTGTGAAAATAATTGACATGCAAAGACAAGGAGCTGCTTCCAGAAATCACAGGTTAAGGAAGTTGTCATATTCCAAATGGGGAAATTACAGATTTCCTAAAGGTGCTTGTGTATCATTTGCTAATGGCTGACCTGCTTGCTGTGACCTCTCGCAGCTCATTTCTACTGAAAGTGATGAGTGTCAAACCTCTCACTAGCTGCATTTTACTAACTGCATAAGTAGCCTGTCTAGAAATCAAACTTTAAGGTCCCATCTGGTCTCTAACTCTAAACTCAAAACATGTTTCTAAGCCCTAACCCTAAAACTCCTAGTAACTTCCTAACCCAAACTGTAAACCCTGCACCATAAACTTAAAAAACAATTTTATCCATAAACTTAAACCTTCCAGTCGCTGTCTAAACCTAAAACTCACATTTACTTCCCAACTATAATTAAAGATCCTGCATGATAATCTTTACCCTAGAACTCCCACTTGCTCCTTAAATCTAACCTCAAACTTCACTCCCTAAACAACTCAGCAAGTCACAACCTATATATAAACCTCCAAGTTGATTCTTAATCCTAAAACTTCCAGTTGCTCTTTAACCATACCCCAAGCCTTTCTCTCTTATCCAGACCCTTTACCTCCCAGTCATTGCCTAATGCTAATAAAACAACACTTCCTTCTAACTTAAATTCATCTAGTCAGCATCTAAAATTAACTTCTAAACTCACCTCCTCACCCATCCCCATAGCTTTTGCTCTTACTTTGTTCAAACACAACTACTTGTTCAAGTGGCAGCCCTTGTGGGCCTAGAAAATGAGTACCTTGATTTCAGATTGCAGTCTATAAGTGGCTGAGATTTGAGCAGAAAAGAAGAAAAAGACAGAGAAAAAGAATATGCATTGAACTGACACTTTCACAACTAAAACTGTGTTATGGAATCTGACTTCAAACCAGTGACAAGTGGAGTACCACAGGGTTCAGTCCTGGGACCTCTTCTTTTCGTATCTACTTCTCTGAAGTACAGGCTAACACAGAAGGCCTTTGGCTAATGAAGTTCACAGATGACTGCAAACTAGGAGCCATAGTTGAGTCCCCAAGTGATGTGGACATCCTACAGAAGGGCCTCACTGAGACAGATGCCTAGTGTCAGAGCCATGGCCTCAAGCTCAATGCCAAAAAGTGCATTGTCACCTCCTCTAGTAAAAACTCTGTACCCATGAACTACCACATAGGTGGCAGTCTACTTAATGCCGAATGTGTGATAAGAGACCTGGGGACCCAGGTGGACAGTAGTCTCTCCTTTGATAATCACATCGCCACAGTAGTCAGGAAATCCTTCTACATGGCGCACCTCATCACACAAGGGTTTTCATCTAGGAAAAAAGAGGTCATTGTTCCTCTCTACTCGACACTCATTAGACCCATTATAGAGTACAATGCCCCTTTTGGAATGTACCTCACAAGACATCTGCAGCAGCTGGAAAGGCCACAGAAGTACCTCACAAAGAGGATTACTGGCCTCAAACAGATGCCCTACACTGACCGTTTCAAAAAACTCCAGCTTTACTCCGTAGCATATCACCTACTCCAAGGTGATCTGTGCCTAACATATAAAGCTATGTCAAACCCAGCGCTTTTGGACATGCTACACCTAAAGAAATCCCAATCCCTCTGAGCTATATACTCTAGGGACCTAAACCTTGTCACCATAATATACAGGACATGCTGGAGGAATTGATTTCTGTCCCAGAGACTTCCCATTCTCTGGAACAAGCTACCCATCTATGTCAAGCAAAGCTCCTCATTAGTACTCTTCAAGAAAAATCTTGATAAGTGGATGAGAAATAGGAAATACACCCGGGGACCACTTCTGTGGCTGTGCTCAACAGTGGCATGGGAAAATAAGTCTTGGGTGGCATAAGCCAGGGAACCTTGTTGGCTAGGCTTACTTAGGCCCTTGGGCCAATAGCCTAGTACCTACCTATGAATCTTATATCTCTTATTCCAGTTGTAAACTGTAATTTTTCCTTTTTTTATATACATGCATATTGTATTTCAGAATTTGTATTTTGTTACATGTGCATTCTTTTAATTGTGGGTGTGCCTCTATTTGCATGGATGCTTTAGCTGAGCTTTGGTCATTTACACATTCATTTTTTGACAAGTACTTTATTCTGTTCACAGGGGGGTGCTAGAACCTAAGCTGGCAGCAGTGAGCATAAGGCAGAGAATTTGTCCTGGACGGGATGCTGTCATCTGAGGTACACACTCATATCTCCACTGTACATAGACATATTGACTATTGACATAGTAATGTTTAAATGAGAGCATAGTCAGATACACTACATGTGATGTAAAAAAAATATATATTAACTTAATATATTCTGTTGAACAGATAATTAATGAACAATTGTATAACAATGGTGTGTATGTCATGTGATTTGCGTACAAAAGGCAA